>NW_017891194.1:0-14204 GCF_001540865.1 Ananas comosus
CTGTTAGAGAACGGTATTTATATATTTTTATATTTAACACTTTCCCTTCCGTTTGGGCTCGAAATTTTTTGTAAGGCCCATGACCTCCCACAGCCTTATCTCTTCCTTCGCTTGCTCCGGCGTCCTCCTCTTGTCTCCTCTTTTTGCTTCTTATCAGTGTCCTCTTTTCTCTATCGCTGTCCTTTTTTGTCGTGCATATATGGGCCCTTCAGGATATGTGAGCTGAGGTGAGCTCAAAATGTTTGTCTTTTTCTGTGCCACTCATTATAGTGTTCTTTCCCCGTCAAAGCTCTATGACGCCTTACTGGCCTCTACACGTGACTCGCGACTCTTCCGGTGCTGTGAAATTATTCGGTATATTTTTGGACTGTTAGTTTTCTTGTTCAATTTAGATCAGTTGGTCATATGTTTATCAGAATGTCACTCGAGGTATTGAACTGTACATTCGCATTTGCGTCTCTCTCCAATCTTTAAGAATGTTTTTTAATACTATTTGCTTTTCATCAACAGTGTACTTAGCACCTTTGAATATTGATCAATCATTAATACAACATTCTAGTGTTCCTCAAAAAAAAAAACTTGAAATTTATTTTAAACTGAACTTAAATATTACTGGGCTCACTCCAATTAGCTCGAAAAGCTTGTCTGTGTGTATATATATATAGAATAATGCTATTATACTATCTATAGTACTAGAGCTCCGATATTATAATCTTATTTTCGATCTCAGGGTGTTCAAATTAACGATCTACACTGTTAAATATAATCTAGAATCTATGAAGTTCTTAGAAATAAAATTTTAATTTTTTCCAACATTGTTTACTTAGTAAGTAAATCATATTAAAATGAATATGAAAATTGAACAATTTTAAAAATTTGTGGGTAAAACTTTTGAATTCAAGATCAAGAATGCTGACCTTGATTTAATGAATTTAAAATATTTTCTATCAAAATTTGAATAAATTTAAATTCTTTTACACCGTTAAACTATAAACTCACTGTAATAGCTATTGAAAATTGACAAGTTTGAAATGGGTTATTATGAAGTAAACTATGTCGAAAAAATATAAAATTTTATTTCTAAAAACTTTAAAAACCCTATATTAGTATTAACGGTGTTGATCGTTGATTTGAACATCTTAAGATCGAAAATGAGACTATAGTACCAGAGCCCCAATACTAGAGATATTATAGGAGCTTGGTTCTCTCTATATATATATATTAAAAATATTGTAAATATAATGTATTTTAATTATTTGTAAACTGAGTTTAGTTTATTTGGCCATTGTTGTTGGCCCAAAAAACAAACCCAACAAAAGTGCAAAATCTTATCCTAAATTTACACACTCTCTCTCCCTCTCTTTCACAAAATAACAATTTCACTTGCCCTAAAACTCTAAATCCTTAATCTCTCTCTCTCTCTCTCTCTCTCTCTCTCTCTCGCAAATCCCAAGCAATAGCACACAGTCACCGCATTCACCGCCGACCTCGTTGGCCGCCGTCACTGCAGCCTCGATGCCGCTGTTGCCTACCTTGTCGGCGGCCGCCATCACCGTAGCCTCGATGTCGTCGTTGTTCTCTGATCCCTTGACGTCACCCTCTCCCCTCCCCTTGCCAAGTCCCGTAATACTCGGTTGGAAGAAATGGATGGCGAAATCAATGCAATTCTGCCAAGTCCCGTAATACTCAGTTGGAAGAAATGGATGGCGAAATCAATGCAATTCTCACAACCGCTCAAAATCAGTTCAATTTCAATTAAATTCAAATCGTCTTCCGACTCAACTTACTAACTTGAAATTTAGTTGTAAAGACAAGTCCACAAGTTTCTCTTTCCTGGTAGAACATCAACATGAATTCAATTTGATGCCTATAACTCAAATAGGAGAAANGAGGGAGTAGTTTCATATGAACTCTGTTGCAACCCAAAGTTCAATTTTGGTGAAACAAACCGGCCCAAAGTGAGAGATGAGTTTCAAGCTGGGCTAGATCGGGTCGGACCCCAATTCAGCTGTCGATATAATATTTTATTAGACTATAGTGTCAAAATATTTGAATAGATAAAATCTTATTTATCTTCTAAATTTTTGTTTGTATTTATTTTGTTCCCCGTTGTGCTGGTATTCTAGCTTCTTCCCTTGGCTTCAAATGGATATTGTGGGTGTTTAGCCTAGATTTTGAAAAGTAATATTAAAGCCGACAGTGATTTTTCTTTTAATAGATAGTTTGGTAACTTATTTTTGAAAATTTAATTTTAATTTTTAGAATTAGTTTTCTGATGTAGAGGCCCAAAATCAGATAAAACCTGCATTTGAAATCTTATTCTGATTTTGAACTCAAATTTTAAATTTAGATTCAAATTTCAAATTAATATTTAAATTTTAAATTTATATTTTAAATTCAAATATCAAATTTTAGTTTAGATTTTAAATTCAAAAATTTAAATTTTAATTTAAAGTTTAAATTTTAAAACAAACTTTTTTTAAAAAATTATTTGTGGTTGTGTGTTTGCAAGAGTCTAAGGTGCAGTTTGTTTGAGGCACTTTTCTTCGTAGCATAGGTGGATCCTTTCTTAACAAATGCGTCTACCTTGAATCGGATGGTGCTTTCGGGGGTGTAATCACGTGTTGGAACTCCCATTTCTACATTGGCCATGACGTCCTAGTGAGAAAATACTCGGTTACCGTCCTACTGACACACGTCAAGTCCGGGATAAATTTTTACGTTACAAATGTCTACAGACCAGCATCGTGGGATGGGAAGGAGTTCTTCTTCTTAGAAGTGACACAGTTGAAAATGTATTGTGAGGGAAGATGGATTTTATGCGGCGATTTCAACTGTATTAGGAGGCAAGAGCGAAGGGGGAAGACCTGGAGTGCTAAAGCTATGGCAATGTTTAATGATCTTATAAGCAATCTAGCTCTAATTGACCCACCAATGTCAAATCAATCATTCACGTGGTTCAATATGCAAAAAACTCCGACTTTTGCGAAACTTGATCGGTTTCTACTCTCGATGGAATGGGAACAGAATTTTCCTTTATCCAAGGTGGTAGCTCTCCCCCGTGTCACTTCTGACCACTATCCTATAATGTTATCTGCTGAAAGGGGCACCACAGGGAAGAAGAAAACCTTCCGGTTTGAGGAAGCGTGGCTCAATCACGAGGGTTTCTGTAACAAAGTACTTGGATGGTGGAAGGAGGGAGCAACAAAAAGATCTGCTGTGCTTACGTTTACTGCGAAGCTAAGGCATTGTCAACATAGGATTAAAGAATGGTGTAATAGCGAGTTCTACAATGTCCGAGGATTAAAGAATTCCTTAATGGGGGAATTACATCAGATTGATATTATGGAGGAACAGGGCACCTTGTCAAAGGAGTGTGTAGAGAAAAGGAAGGATCTGAAAGTAAAATTAACGAGTGTTTTAAACGATGAAGCGTCCCTGTGGAGAACCAGGGCTAACCAACACTGGCTACGCGAGGGAGATTGTAATACTAAATACTTCCACAGTATAGCTAATGGGAGAAGAAGAACCAATGGGATTGGTGTCGTTTCTGAAAACGGACGTGTATACCATACTAAGGAGGATAAGAAGGAGTATTTCTTTTGTAAATTTAAAGAGCTCTTCACGGCTGATGACACGGCCCCATCTTCGTTCGGGGATTAGACTTGTCTTTTTACCACTAAACGGGTCTCGGCCCCTATGCTAAGGCGGCTTACGGAGAAATTCACCATCGGGGAAATAAAGAAAGCGGTATTTCAACTGGGTAGTGATAAAGCTCCGGGCCCGGATGGGTTCTCATTAAGGTTCTATCAAACTTTCTGGGCGACCATCGAGGGTGACCTACTCAACGTGTTCCAAGAATTGCATGAGGGCAGGATGTCCACTGCTCCTTTCGACTATTCCTTTATCTACCTAATTCCTAAGAAGGAGAGAGCGGAGAGAGCAAATGACTTCCGATCTATCAGCCTTATTAACGGTATTCAAAAGATCATCTCGAAGGTTCTAGTAAATCGTATTGCAGCGGCGATAAACGAGTTAATTTCGCCCTCCCAATCAGCATTCTTAAAAGGGAGGAACATCACCGACGCATATGTCACCGTCTCTGAAATAATAGGATGGGGTAGTAAGAAGTTTACCGAGGGGGTCGGCATAAAAGTGGACTTTGAAAAGGCTTATGATAGGATCCAATGGCCCTTCTTTTTCAAAATTCTTCAATGGTGGGGATTCGACGCGACGTGGTGTGCATGGATCGAACAATGTGTATGCAACGCTAAAGTAGCTATATTGGTCAACGGAGAGGCGACCAATTGGATCAAAACGAAGAGAGGAGTGCGACAAGGGGACCCGTTATCACCATTCTTGTTCTTGTTAGTTGCGGAGTGTCTCGCTAGATTAACCAGTAAGGCCACTTCTAACAATCTATTCAAGGGTATTGGTCTATCTGACGAGAGTATGACGACCCTCACACAGTTTGCAGACGATACTTTCTTCTTCTCCGTGGCTTGGAAAAGATATATGAGAAACCTCAGATTGATGTGGCACTTTTTCGAGTGGGCTTCTGGGTTGAAAATCAACAAAGATAAGTCGGAGCTATATTACCTTGGAAAGACTGAGGGCAAAGCGGCAAGACTAGCGAACCTGCTTGACTGCAAAGTTGGCACCTTCCCAACCTCCTAGCTAGGGTTTCCCCTCTCCCCTAAACCTCCCACGAAGGAGACATGGAGAGGGGTTATTCGAAAATTGCAAACTAGAATCGATGGATGGCAGGCTAAACTCCTATCAAAAGGGGGTAGACTTATCCCGGTCAATGCTGTACTTACCAACCTTCCCTTATACTTTCTGTCTGTATTCAAGGCACCCTGTTGGGTGATCAAGCACATCGAAGCCCTACGTAGAGATTTCTTTTGGAGCGGCAAAAGCGAGTCTGCAGGCAAGGGGTGTCTAGTTGCATGGAAGAACGTCTGCCTGAGCAAAATGGCAGGTGGGTTAGGCATACTGGACGTTGATATCATGAACCGGGCGCTTCTGGTCAAATGGTGGTGGAGATTCCATACAGCACCTCACCTATAGCGGATCAAGATTATCTGTGCCTTATACTACCAAAGAAGAAGACCTCTGTGGGAAGGAAACTGCTTCAGGCCCTTCTCACACTGGTGGAAAGGAATCCTAACCACCAACGCTATTTTCAAATGGGGAATCAACTATAAGCTGGGCAATAGGAGTTCTATTGATATTTGGTCGGACAGATGGTGTGGGGACACCATACTCCAAACGGCCTTCCCGGAGGTTTACGAGCTGTTGGATAGTAATCCAATGCTAATCAAGGATTGCTTTGGAAGGGACGACTGGAACTGGACTAGGATCCTAGGAGACGAGTCGATCTTTACGCCTGGCCTGGGTCCCGACATTTCTTCGCTCAAAGATAGGGTTAGCAGTTTTAAGATAGAACACATGCTGGATAAGATAGGGTGGAGATAGTGTAGCAGCGATTTATTCTCTGTTAAATCGGTCTATAGAATGTTGAGCGATGGGGGAACGAGGGATGGACGCACTAACTTGATCTGGAAGCTCAGAATACCACTCAAGGTCAAAGTGTTCTGCTGGCTTGTCCTTAAGAAAAGACTTCTTACAACTGATAACCTCGTCAAGAGAGGGTGGACTGGAGATACAACCTGTGTGTTATGCAAGGCTTACGAAGAGTCAGTAGATCATCTGTTTACCCAATGCGTCTTTATCCAGTACATCTTGGTGATGGGTCTCGAGGATGTCCAGGCGGACGAGCTGGGTGACGACGTACTCGTAGTTTGGGACAGGTGGAAGGGTGGGTCTGGTATGCGAATTAGGAGCAATGGTCTTTCCGAATTGGTCGCATGCTGGTGGACGATTTGGAAGGCCAGGAACAATCTTATCTTCCGTAATCTTCAACTTGACCCTGTTTTAGCCGTTCAAAGGCTCAAGATGCTGCTTTCTTCGTGGAAAGATATGCTATGATCGGTTTTGGTTTTCTTCTCTTTTTTTTTCTTTTTTTTTTTAGTCCCTCTGGTTGTTGTTTTTCTTGAGGCCCTGGCTACCTCACCTCTGTAGCCAAATTCATCCATTCAATGAATGAAGCAGGTAGCGTGCTACCTATTCTCAAAAACCAAAAAAAAAACTTTGGTAGACAATTGTATGAAATTAACTTCGAAAAAATATTTTTTATGTAGACTCGGCCAAACTCTCTATAGTTTTTAACCAAACCAAAATTAATTTTGTAAAAATTGCTTCTTAATCCGCTGAGCCAAACAACTCCGTGTATTTTGGGGAAGGGATTTCTACACCGTAGATATGAAAATTTTTTATTAATAGACTTAAAAATATTATAATTACAAAAATAATTTTTTAAAAAATTTATTTACAAAATTAAGCTTGTACAGTGAATAAATTACCGCTTTTTAAACATGATAAGAGTCTAATATTGTACATTTGTTAGAGTTCGAATATAGAAAATATATAAATTTGGTAAAAGCGGTGAATAATTCACTGCTTTCAAACTCACCCGTCCCTTTTAAATGCGATAAATTATTTATCACATAGATCTAATTTTATAAATAGAAATATCAAATAGAAATTCTTAAAATTAAAAAGTTTTATAAATCTAGCTGCCCAAAAACCCTACTAACATTTGAAGCGCGGACAAGAATCACACGGCTATGGACTTTTACAGAGAGATTCAAATATTTCAGATTTCGACGGACTTTGAGATTTTCTAAAAATGTTATAGTCGTGGACCGCTTGGGAAATTGGGAACTGGCAAGCAAAAAGCTTTCCGTTTGGTCTACTATTGATGATTTTATTCAGACTGTATTCTTGATTAATTAAATAAAATCACCTTAGACATATTTTTTCTCAAAATAAAGTAAAATAAAATAAAATAAAACCGCTAGATACGTACATATAAAAGGGTTGAATCAAAGTACTTCATATTATGTTAAATATAAAAATATATAAACACTGCTCTTTTTACTCCCCTCACGTCTGAGCTCGAGATTTTCGCATGGCCCATGACGTGAACTTGAATTAAATGGAAAAAAATTAATAATATTAGGAGCCTAGCATGATTCGAACTTAAAACCTTTTGCTAATCATTGTACTCTAAAAACTTATAAAGATAAAAAATAATATTTTTATATTTTTATATTTAATATATTAAATTACCAATCAAGTTTCTTCTCTCTCCAAGTGAAGGTGACTTAGCATTGTAAGAGTTTCGTTGGGCTTTCAGATTTTTTTTTTTTATGGGATCCTAAGGCAATTTTATTTAGTTAATCAAAAATACAGACCGAATAAAATCATCAATAGAAAACCAAACAGAAAACTATTTACTTGCGAATTCTCAATTGGCCAAGCGATCCGCGACTATAACATTTTTAGAAAATCTCGAAGTCCATCCAAGGCTAAAATATTTGAACCTCTCTGTAAAAGTCTATAGCTCCTGATTCCTGTCCGAACTCCAAATGTTAGCGAATCAAAATAATAAATCCTAAGGTGCAAAGCTTTTGATAACAGATACTGAATCTGAGAATATATGAAAAGTTTCTCTAAGATATATTTGTACAAGAAGCTCTATCACTCGCGAAAGATTGCTTCAATTTCTTTTTTTATTGCGTCAGATATGCATGCGATGATTCCATGTTGATCGGTAATCAATCAGGCTTCTAGTATTATTTCCTTCAATTCTTTCTAATAGTAATAGATCCAAGAGTATTGTTGAAATAACTAGTTACAAGAATTTGACCCATTTTAGTCCAATCCAAAATAAAAACAATAGGAAAATCAAAATAGAAATAAAAGGGGCAATATAGTCTATCTTTTTCGCCGTGCTCGCAATTCATTACTTTCTTCTGCACTCTTTAAAAAGAGTCTTAAAAAAAAATTAGGGGCAAAAGTGGTTAGAAAAAACTTCAATCGTATTCGAAGCCAGATTCGATAGAATACGAATATGAATGTTAAAACTTAGCATGCAACATATATTTGTGTCCGAATTGGCATTCGGGAAAAAAAATAAAAATGTGAATATGGACCGTATTTGACCATTTTCGTCTCTATCAGATAAGAAAGATGTTAATATATATTATGTTTTTGTTTTATTTTATTATGAGTTTCATGTTGAAATTGTATCATAAGTGTGCAACTATTTAGGGCTTGTTTGGTTCAAGGGTGGAATTGTAATGGATAATAGAATGGGAATGAATTGGAATGGTAATTGGAATGGCCCACTCTTCCAAAATGTTTGGTTTATTTGTGGATTGAAAATTGGAATGAGTTATTCACATTTCATTATTTGGTTCGTATAAACTAAAAAAAGTATAGGATACTATAATACTAATTTTACTCTCAAATATAAATTTATATTATTTAAAATTTATGAAAAATATAATACTATTCTCTAATAAGTTTTTCAAAAAAAATATCAAATTTATTTTTAAAAACTTTTATTGATGTGGGTTAGGAATAGGGTTTTGAGAGAGGATAGATTTTTTTTTTTTTTTTTTGATGAGAAAGGGGTGAAGAGAAAGAGGGTGAGATGGTCACATGGGCTTCGAGGACTTAGTGAGCTTCCGGAATGAAATCTCAATCCAAGCTAGAAGACCGGAATCAAGTTGAAGGCTAATGGGTCATTCCCATTCCAGTCCGGAATAGAAATCTCAAACCGATTCATGCGAACCAAACAAAATTAACCGGATTTGATCAAACCGATTCTCATTCCATACCCAAAATGGATGAACCAAACAAGCCCTTAGAATTTAAAATTTAAAATTAATTTAATTAAGGTAAATACGACTCAGGTGTATCCTCAACGCGAGTCATTGCGGAGGGAGACGACCTCATCTCCCCCCTTTCTCGGCGGCGCCGCCACCTCGCCGGAATCCTAGATCCGTCCACCGCCCCTACATAAAAAAATAAAATAATGTTTAGGTAATAAATTTTTTAAAATTTATCATTTTTTTATAAGTAAATTCTTTACAATATTATAAATGGAATGTGCTAATTAAATTCTAATTTAAAATATTAATTATTTATAATAGGTCGGTTTATTAGACNTTTTTATAAGTAAATTCTTTACAATATTATAAATGGAATGTGCTAATTAAATTCTAATTTAAAATATTAATTATTTATAATAGGTCGGTTTATTAGACGCCCTCCTACTCCGGGTGTAGGCAAGAAGTGACACGGGTTTTCTTTTTTTTCTAATAACCCTATAATTTTCCTTAATTGGCAAAATAATCCTCTAAAACATTTATTTGGCCAAATAATTTTCTTTTTGCCAACTCAGCACCTTAATGAATAATTCTGAGCGGTGAATCGTTCACCATCTTCGAGAAGACGACGAATGATTTACTGCTTTCTTATTTGTTTACGAAAGTGGTGAATCATTGACCGCCCTTCACGGCTTTAAATGGTTTCATTCCTCTAGTCCTACGTTAGAATTTAGTAACATGATGGAATTGTGGTGCGCATGTCTCGCGATAGCAATCAATACTATACCAACGTGAACGAAATATATATATATATATATATATATATATATATATATATATATATATATATATATATATAGTAATTTATTTTTCTCTGTGAAGTACTACAAATTGCTAGAAGATTATCATAATGAAATTAAAATTTTAAAAGATTTGAAAGCTGATTCAAAATGATTTATAATTCAAATAATTTTGTATATTTTTACCGCCAAATTAAAGTAAATTACATGTCCGGTTCTAAAATTATAAGACGTATGACACTTTGATCCTCAAAATTTAATTTGTTACGATTTCTGACTCAAACTTTTAAAACTTTTGCAATCAAATTCTATAACCCAATTTGGTTGATTAAATATTGATAAATCACATATTAAAAGTGATATAGTAGTACTTTTTATTAGTGTTGCACCATAAATTAAGATGGTGCATCACTTTTACCTTAATAATGCGTCAATATTTAATTAACTAAATTAGATTGTGAGATTTGATTGAAACAATTGTAAAATTTTGAATGAGAAAATTCGATAATTAAAGTTTGAGAACTAAAGTGTACCCGGCTCATAGTTTGCCGAACAAATGTGCAATTTACCTACCAAATTATTAATAATTTTATTAAATTATACGAAACAACTATTTTTCTCTAAAGACTTAAGTTTTCAAAGATCAGTATCCGATACTAAATTACAAAATAGGTTAAAATATAGAAAATTCTCATGTAAATACAGACTAGCTATTTCACTTTTTCTTCCTGACTTTCAAAAATCTAAGTTTTGCCCTTTCAAAATTTCAAAAATATTTTAAAAAATTACAACGTTAATGGAGAGGGTCAAATGTCCAAATTACTCTTACACTTGTTTTAGAGGAAGAGAATGCTTTTTTACTACATTACTTCTATTTTAAAGAATATTTATTGTATAAATTATATAAAATAAGCAAAATAGCAATAGAATCCTGACAAAATAAAGTGAAGTACATGAACTTTGAAACTTTGAAAGAATAAAATATAAATTTGAGAAAATTGAGGGAGGAAAAAAAAGAAGTAAAAAAAATATTTGCGATCAACAATATTTTATCTTAAAAAAAATATGAAACAACTGTTGTGTCCCTGATAGCTTAACCTAGCTATCAGAAAAACCAATATTTTTAATATAGGTTAATTTCATACAGATTCCTGTAAATATAATAAGTTGTAAATATATTCCTCTAAAATTCAATTTTTATATGTTGTTCTTATAAAAATCCTGATGTTTTTAAATATGTCACTACCGTTAGGATCCGTTAGAAAAAATTAGTTAATCATGGATAAAATATTTAAACCTAATTAGTTCATGAAGTGAATTAATTTTTTTACCTTTCTTTAATTAAAAGTTGGAATTTTTAAAGAGACATATTTGTAATGGCAAAAATATTATTTTATTAAAATAAATAGTACTTTAACGGTAATAAATCAGAAAAATATATTTGAAAATATTAGGACTTTTACATTAACAATATATAAAATTTAAACTTTGTAAAGATATATTTATAATTTATTATATTTATAGGGACCTGTATGAAATTAACTCTTTTAATATTTATATATTTCAACAAGAATAGAGCTACTGTACTATCGGAAGCACACAGAATCTAATGCTCTGACTTTTTGGTTTTTAGATCAGTCCCTTTAATCATTTCTAATCTTTGAATTAATATTATTACACTGGAGATCAGTCAACCTTAGGGCGTACCACAATCATCCCCAACCGTATAATTTTTAATTTAAAGATCAAAAAATTAAAAACATCAAGCTTTTTATGCTTTCGATAGTACAGTAGCTCTGCACTTTCAACAATATCAATAATTAATACATAAGAAGGGCAGTGAAAATACTTTTCATGTGTGTTGTTGTCTCATCGGTTCCTCTTTTGATTTTTACGGGAGTAGACCATGCCGCGGATCCCGTCGGGGTCGGCGGCGAAGCCCAGGGGGCGGTAGAAGCCGACGACGCGGGGCTCGGCGTAGAGCGCGATGTTGCCGACGCCCTTGCGGCGGAGCTCCGCCACGACGCGCTCCACCACGGCGCGGCCCAGGCCCAGCCCCTGGTGCGACGGATCCACCACCACGTCCCACACCACCGCGTTGAACACCCCGTCCCCCGTCGCCCGCGCGAACGCCACCGGCGCCGCCGACGCCGGCGGCGAGGGCGCGACCCACACGACGGCGCCGCCGGCGCCGCCGGCGGCGAGGGCGCGGCGGAGGCGCGCGGGGTCGCGGCGGGGGAAGCCGACGCGCGCGAACACGTCGTTGAGCGCGCCCACGTCGAGGCCCTCCGCGTCGCGCCGCACCGCGAAGCCGCGGGACGCGAGCTCCGCGTCGGAGACGGAGAGCTCGAAGCCGGAGCCGGAAGAGGAGGAGGAGGCGGCGGCGAGGGCGAGGAAGGGTTTGGGGGAGTGGGTGGGGAAAGGGAGGGTGCGGAGGAAGCTGTGGGAGTGCATTGTAGGTGTTTGTGGAAATGCCTATGAGAGAGAGAGAGAGAGAGAGAGAGAGAGAGAGAGGGGTTTGGAGAGAGAAGGGAAAAAAGGAGAGTGAGTGGTCTCGGTTGAGGGTGTTATCTGAACGGGGACATTATATTGAGTAGACCGGGTTTACCAAATCAGTTGGTGCACCATCCCTCAAATATATTAGCATAATGAATACTCTGAATGGGGACACTATGAGTAGACCTGGTTTACCAAATCAGCTGTGCACCACCCCTTCAATATTAGCATAATGAACTTTTGTCTTGCATGAGATAGTAAAATGTCTTTTAAAAAAAAAGGGGATAATTTTACACTAAAATAGTATCTAAAAATAATTTGTTCCTCTACATTTGTAAGTTATAAATTATATAAAATAAATATACTCTCCATCATATGGATTAAGAGCTTTAGACTAATTTACCCCTAGGTATATCTAATTATACATAATTTTGTGGTACTTCTATGTGAGGCTAATAAATTTATTTCTCATGAAAAAATAACTCAATTTTTTAATTTTAGTTTATGAATGCACTTTTTTGTCTACTTAAGTATATTACCATTTTGTTTTATTTACTATCATATAGATCTCATGTTGATCTTAATAAAAAATAATAAAACAAAAGGTATATTATACTTTTTTGTGAAGCCATTTTATGTTTCCTTAGTGTGATTTTTTTTATTACTATTTGTGTAGTTTAATTTATTGTAATTAATTAGTTTCTATTTAGTATCCATTTAATTGTATTTATAATATTTTCAAAAAAAAGATCTTTAAGTTTATTGCAAGCTATTGATAATTTATAATGGCCAAAATGATAATTATATTTAATTTTTAGATGGATTGTTGTGGATATGAATTTTTATGATAATTTATCTAAATAAAATGAGTATTTTTGATATCGACACTTTTAGAAGAGTTTCTGTGCAATTATATATTAAAGGAAGGGTACCTATGAAATTTTTCAGAAAAAAATGTGTACCAAACCAATTTATTGTGTCTTATGATCGAGCGAAAGTATTAATAAAGGATAATATGATAATTTTATATTGAAATAATATGCTAAGTAAAAAAATTATATTTTTTATGCTTAAGAGAAATATATTTTATAATTAAAATTTTACCGTGATAATTTCACAATTTTCAAAATATATTTAATAATTAAGACTTTAGAGGAAAATATATCAATATTTATGAAATTGTTAAGAAAAACATAAGTCTAAATTATACTTTGGTACTCAAACGATGAGGCGGGTGATATTTTGGCTTTAACTTTAATTTATATAAATCTTTGCTCGAACTTTCTGAATTATTACAGTTAAATTCTGCAATGCAATTTAATTGATAAAGTGTGACATTTTGTGGATGCGGCAGTATTGTAGTAGATGATGCATCAATAATAAAAATGCTACACCACTCACATTAGCTACAGCTTAATATCTAATCAATTAAATTAGACTGTGGGACTGTTTGGAGACAGAAAGTCAGAAAGCAAAAAACTAGTGAGTTTCGCAAACTTGACCCTACCCTCTACTCGTCCGAAAATTGAAAATGTCAATCTTCGGATAAATGTGAGTAGGGATGTCAATGGGATCACATTCACAGCAATTTCATAAATCTGAACCTGAACTCGAACCCGACAATCAAAAGCTGCAAGCTGAACTCAAACCTGAGCCTGATCGGCTTTGAAAATCTATATACAAAATGAATCCGACCAAAAATTTAAAATTCAAATTTGAAGCAGAAAAAACGAACCCAAAACAATCATTTTTCTTTACCATATATCAAACCATATTGTATATTAAAATCTATATATCAAACTATATTGTATATTAAAACTTCAAATACAATCCCTGTGGTCTCACTTCAGTACCCTATGGTTTAAAGTGTATCAATTTAGTACTATGTGGTTTTATATTATCCTTTTATTATCGATTCCGCTAATTTTTTTCGTTAAATAAGTGACAAAGTTAAATCTAAAGAGTACTATTCGATATATCTAGGTAGAGTATTTAAAGTTTTTTTGTATATAATTAAACGAAGTATTCACGGAGAAATTGACAAAAAAATAAAAATAAAATCACAAGACACTAATTTGATACACTTTAAGTCACAAGATACTAAAGTGAGAAAGCTCGCAAGGGTGGCATCTAAAGTTTACCCCCCCCCAAAAAAAAAAAAAAAAAA
>NW_017891194.1:14229-23036 GCF_001540865.1 Ananas comosus
CTGGAGGAACTGCTTTTATGGAAATTTTAACGAGTGGAACTTTGAATTGCGATACTCTTCTGAGAAAGTTGCTAAACTTGGAGGATACTTCTGCTGCGAGTTGCCCTGGCTAGAGCAAGGTGATAGTTGGAGTCGTTTATTTCGAGGGAGACTGGGTGATTGTGGATTCGTACTGGAGAAGGCCTTTTATTTGGACATATATTCTGGATTTTAGACTCTGGAGCGTTAAAGAGTTTAGACAAGACTTTATGACCTCTCTTCAAATGGAATCGTGATGCCGCCAAAGTTTCTCATGACAGAATCTTCAAGGAAAATGGAAGCGTGAAAGTTGCATGATGCTGAAATTTCCTTGGAAGCAGTTCGAGACTTGGTTGGCTGATATTAGGAAAGAATCAGTTAAATTTTTGAAGCGCCCAAATATTTTTTGTTCTTCGGAAAAAATGCTGTAAAGTTTTAGGATAAATTGCTTTTTGCTTAAGATATATTGGCCATTGAGGGATTAGGTGTATGACATATTCCTGTTTCTGTGTACATGTCAATTTAGCAGGGGCTGGCTGAAGATGGGATATCTGAACAATTGGGATCGTGCCCAAGCAATACACGTGGACGATGCAGGGACTCAGATCAAGCAAAGACATGTTCTGACAGATGTTAGAGAAATCCTTTGGCAAGGGCTGGATCTTGAAGAAGCCTCTGAATCAAGACGGTCTATCGAGGGAGGAACTCAAATTAACGTTGCATCAGGCAGAACAAGAATCGTTACTGTCTGGAAGACTCAATCGAAACGGATTTTATGGAAAGTTGTTGAGGCTGGACAATTGGCTGGACTGGTTGGTTTTCTAGGGAGTTTCGAAAAGTTTGGCATGGGAACTTCCGAATGCCGTTCAATTCAGTCTGAATGCTTTCGAGGGTCGTCGAGAAAGCGAGTTGGAGGTCCAAGCTACAAGGAAGAGGATGATTGTGCGATTCGTGATGACAGTATAACCTCTTGCACTGAGATGACTCTAAAAGCCGCCTTAAAGAGGCTGAGTAAATGGATGGCTCGCCAATTCATGAGGGTCTTGACTTTGAGGGAGCAAGTTTTAGGTGCTTGAGGAACAGTTAAAGGAATCAGACGTCCAATTACAATTGGCGGAACGGGCCTCGTTGAAGCAGTCAGGAAAAGCAAAACATCTGCATTTCTAACTAAGTGTGCTTAGAAGCTTATTGAAGGTCTTAAAGCAAAATGCTTCGAAAACAGAGAGCAGGCGCTTTGAAGGTGCGGACGCAAAAGGTCCGTCAGTGTTGACGAAAGCGTAACATGGGCTGCTGAAGAGTTAAATGTCTTTAAAGTCGTGGATCAGAAAAAGCCAGCTCTTAGAGAGGAGCTCAAGGATCAGATACGCAGCTGGAGCATGCGAAAGCTTTGTGGAGGCCATTGTGGAAAACATAACCTGCTCAAGCTCAACAATGGCCTGATATGGAACATATGATTGAATGACCTTAAAGGAAAGGCTTTCTCAAAAGCTGAAAACCTTAGGCGGAGAGTGCTTGATCAAGTGCAGGTCTGTTGACTTGAAACCAATTTTGGGGGCTTAATGGAAGAACTTCTTTTTCTAAAGGAGTAGGATTTCGAAATCTTAGAGACGTCTTTGCGTCAAGCTGAACATTGCAAAGGTTGTCCAGCTGCAAAGACATAGGTATTTTAGAACAAAAGTTATCGTGGACCTGTACAAACGAGCACTGAAAGAGACGTCTTTATGTCTACAGGTATATTTTTTTTCACGTTCATCATTAAATCTGTTTATCTGGGGCATTTGCATCTAGAGAGTATTTTGGTTTGGAAGAGAATACGCAGGAAAGAGTCTTTAGGCTCAAAAATCGTTTTCAAGCATGTGGCTCTGGTGTAAAGTTTTCCGCATAAGACTCTTTCAGATTTGCCAGAAAATGGCCACACCTCTCATGTTTTTAGCTTTAGTTGCCAGCTGATTGAAAGTTCTGTGACCTTTAACACAGTGCATTGTATTTTTCCATGGTTGGCTCAGGTTTCACCTCACTTTCCTAATGGGTCACGATGAGGCTTCACCATTTCTTATAATAGAACGTATATTGTAAATGTTTTTTCGAGTTATCTAAAAGTCGATATACATGTGTATTCGGAATATAATGGGGATATACCGATATGTAATATTGATGCCGTGGGGGTATATTATCGATATGCGTATGTTGTATATATATTGTATATGGAATTTATACTATCGATATAGTACTGGAATATGTATATATATCATAATGCTATAATAGTTATAATGTTATGTCAGTGTATCACATACATATGAACATATTAATATAAAAAAACAAGTCAGAGCGTTATCCATTTTCTTTAACTGGACACCAAGCAGTACATCTCGAGAACCCTTTTTGTTATCTGAGCTTCGATAGGTGTAAAGAAATAAATAACGTGGACTCTTGTTTGTTGCACTAATTTTGCGAGAATCCCATCGATAGCTTTTCGATAGATGTTCACTTTTAATTTTGGGATATGGTACCAGGTTATACAACTTATTCAATTCAGACATGCGACATATGTGAAACTGGATGAAAATGATGGTAACTCTTCCTGCATGATAAATTTTCAATGTGATCAAACTAATTATGTGTTCACCTTGTGGATTAGACAGTGCCAAGACAAAGTAACCCTTTGAAACTTTTGAATTGGAGGAGAACAGAGACATGAACAATAGCAAGAACATATGAGAAATATGCGAGATGGAACCAATAGTGTAAGGCCTCTCGAAGATTAAACTTCTCATATGAATCTGGTTATTAGGAAGGAATGAAGTCAGTGGACAAACATTCATCGATTATATATTCTCTTACTGTTCTTTGTTGCACTGTATTTTTATCTTCATATCGACTAATGAACTCTTATCTGCTAGTGGCAGTCCTTGCAGCAGTTATAACTACGCAAAATGGCATGTGTTTCTTCTCGTAGTCTTTTCTGTGTGATATTATTAAGCATATTCCTTTTTAAGTCATTAAACACTGTGTGTTATTACCATAATCATGGCCAAAAACGCTTGGTTGTATCTTTTGGGCGACTTTCAAAATTGTGTGTGTTGGAATACCTTTCCTCCTGGTGATAACATTTGTTGTCTATTTTCACCTGCAGATCTCTGCTTGCAAGAACAACAAAATCTTGCGGAAAAATTGCAGCCAAAATGAATACGCAGGCTAGCACTGTAGGCGAAAGGAAATGCATTCCCAGCTGGACCTTGGTTTCTGCCGAAGCACCTGGAGGAAGCTTCGGACAGTTAATTTCTTCTACAGATGTTCAGGGTTGTGCTGTTTGCTCGTCGCTTGATTATTTCTTATAATGAATTTAAGTACTTACTGTTACCATTAAAAATTCCCCCCAATTTCTTTTTACATTGGATTATATTTTGATAATTAAATATGTGAATGAGTATTCGTAAGATTTAACTATTATGAGATATGACAAATGACTAGTATGCCAATATTTGTTTTGCTCTGAGAGCATATGTTTATCCGACAGCTCAGACAGACCATGATGCATTTGACATACGTGTAACAGAACGTGACCGCAAGAAGCTATGTGCATGTGTTTGTATATGCATAACATGCACACACATACATCATTTGTATGTTTCCTTTTCATCTCAATACATTGAAGATGACAGGCCAACAGTTATTGCCACTCGTGCATCCTATGTCTGTGCTACGATAAAATCTGATCGACCGGTCGTCCATCTTATGCTTTCAAATACCAACTGTAAACTTTTAATTATTACAAGATGGATTGGGAGAGGGTCACGGATGCATCACATGTGGACGTACGCTGCGACGGTGCACGGCACAGTTTTGTTGGTAACAGTAAATAAAATACAAAGACTAAAGTGAAAAACTTCTGTTTGGTTAAGTTTGGGGTGGTTCGTTCAGTAATCAGTATCCAACTTAGAATTTAAGGAACAAAGAAAAACTTTGCCAAAAGTTTCTGGGCCGCGCGGGTGCAATTTAGCCAGATTTCCACTTTTCTGAGACTTAAACTGATTTAATGTTGATTAGGTGAAGTCAGGCTGGAAGCATGTGCCTGTTCCAAGTCGGAAATCGAGACTATCTTTCCGCAGAAGAACTCTGCAAGCGAAGAGTCGAAGCTCGGAGCAGGAGTGACGAATATCGAACGATGCAACGATCGTGGAAGTCATATTTCGATTGGTTCTCCTTAGTGTTGGCCGTCTCTGTTTTTTCGATACTACGTTTTTTCAGGGAAGAGAACTGGCGTTGCTAGAGAGCCGAGACGCAGTTTGTTTTGTCTTTTGTTTCTGTTTTGCCGCATTTTGCACGCGATTGCACTGCAACAACTGTCTTGATCTGTTCGTAATCTTCTTTAGTTTTTTCGTTTTACTCGTTTTCTTGTCTGGTTTCTTTTTCTCGCTGACGCACGCAATTTTCGGAACTGCGGAAAATGCTCGTGTTATTTGTGCCTGGAGAATAAATACCCTACTAGAAGGGCGCAGAATACCTTTGTTCGGTTCTTTAGTTGTCCTCCAAGTTATGTTTCTTTCCAGCACAGATTAAACCTTGTATTTCTCATCGCTCGAATAATGATCTCAGCCATTCAAGGTATGGTGTTATGCATGATGAGTGAGAGATGAATGTTCATTATCATTACTCTTTTTCCTTCTTTTTTTGCTTGGATGAGTGAACCATTTACATGATAGCTTAAATTGGTAAAACGACTGGAGCCGCCGCGGGCCCGGCCCCGGTGGCAAATATGTACATATCAAGTTAGGGGGCTTGTTTGTTTTGCTCGGTATCTCGAAGGTTGAACCTCGCAACCTTGAGTAAAGTTGTACGGCTCAGCATTTTGCGGTGATATCTCGGCATCGTGAATGGTTCAAACTACCCACAACGACTTTACAGAGGAGTCGCCGAGTCGGACTTTACAGCAGGGTGGCGAGTAAGTCGAGTTTGCAAAACTCACAGGCTCCTCGCTCTCAGACTTCAAGCCTTAACTAAGTGGGGAAATGAGGTTTTTCTTCGGAAATGTCAAAAAACATCACTAACGTATCTTGTTGAAAAGATCATTTTGGTTGGTATTGATGAGTGCTTTGGAGGAAATTACCAACAAAGGATGGATTTTAGGTACCACATGAAAGATCCTTCATAGGTTAATCGATCACTGGGTATCAACCTCCTTGTGATCCTTTAATTGATTGTATGAACACATCAAAATGTTACATTACAAATACAACACATCACGTAGTCAATAAGAAGACAGTGTTTAGAGCCTACCAAAAAGTCGAAAGTATCTGTTCATAAGACGATAGAGGCAAAAAAATACCTTCGAAAGTTAACTAGAGGAAATCCGAATTAGGTTTCGAGATTTTGGCTCAGTAAGGTGGTTGCATTACACGCATTCGATAGCTCAAACAGCAGTAACAGCTGACTTGCAACCTAGTTTCTCCATCGGCAAAAGGAATGCTGTATGGAAGCTAACAGCATACACAATGCATCTGCCGACTTTTAACAATAAGGAGGCCAAGGATTTCGCCAAAAAAGTCTGTTAGGCCTGCTGAATTGCAGCTGATTGATGTATTCGCGATCAAGATTAACATCCTCTGAAAACGCGTTACAGCCACGCACCTGCCGCAGTTCGATAGCTAATCCACAGAACAGTAGCACTGACTAAAATCTTTTCTTTTCTCGCGATATGTCGTAGCCAGAAAAGATACAAAACTAGTGTTAAGGAGCAACCTGATGCAACAGAACAGATACAGAAAGATCAACGAAGATCGTAAACTAAAGATGGATTGTCAGACTTTCACGCGACCGGCGTTTCTGTATCGATCACTTGCATCACCTCGTGGAAACAAGTTGAAAGATTCGACTTATCTCTCCGCTCTCATATTCTGTTCCCCATAAGAGAATCCATCCACCTTCGAGACATGGATTTGCCTTTTGCCCTGCCACATTTACAGGCCATAATCTCACTGTTTGGATCTTGTGAGTTCATCTTGCCCCTTCTCATGAGTCCATGCCGACGGCGCAAGATCCTTTCGGCACACTCTACATTTTATTGATTTCCACCACCATTGAAGCACAGCAGGTTGTGAATTACAAGTTAAGAACTAGAAAAGATTGACAGTGACATACTAAAACACCGCACTCTGAAGCCTTAAATTATTTAGAGAATAACAGCGATATTTCACGGCTGATATCCAGGCAAAAAGTTGGCATCCAATAGGGTAAAATGAATGGATTCCGATGCACTATTCCCATCACTCGCAACTCGATCTTGACTTACTTTTCAATGAAACCTACTAGTGCCTTAACACTTTCACATTTTTATATTTTTTTTGTCTCGACCATTAAAAAGATAAATTTTTATTAAAAATGATATTTAATCATGATTTGATGTAAAGTAAAAAGGGTGTCATCCAATAGAGGTAAGTTTCTATTTGAAATATATACATCTTCTTCCACTGTAACTGCGGCACCATTTACCGCATCGCCCAAGCACATACTAAAGTTCATTGAGAGAGCACACAGAACTGAAGTTTTAATATTGAGATTAGTACAAGTCAATTCTAATTTTTCCCTAACAAATTAATAAACACTTTTTCTACAAACTTTTTTATTAAGCGAAAAACGGGATTATTTTGCAAGAAATATAAAGGTTAGGAAATTAAGAGCTGAAATCAAAATGACATAACCATCGCCGAAAACAAGAGAAGATTGTAAGGTCTCAATTATCTTCTCGACAGTGCGGTGGATAGTCTCCTGAATTGCTTCGCTCTTCTCCACCGATTTATTCTTCGATCGAAAAACCGTGGTGTGCGCAGCTTCTCATTACTTGCTGGCTGGCAGAGTTTTAGAATTCCCTTGCGATTTCCTTCGCTTCTTCGAGCATTGTGAAAGATTTTGTGAATCATCTGAATGACACTTCATATATGACAGTGAATACACATAGAATCTGATTGATCATGTACATGAGAAGATCGACGAAGATACTTTCTGCAAAGAAATATGAAATAACGACAACAAGATATCGTAGTAATCGACGTTCTTTGTGCTGCTGAAAGCCTCAAAAAGTGGTAAACTTCGACTTGACCAGGTCATATAACTGGACAAGTAAATTTTATGCTGTCCCCGGATGATACATCGTAAAAGTGCTGCGCAGATTAGTGACTTTACTTGCTTTTCATTTAAACTTAGTAGTATCACCGATTAATAAGAACTTTCATTAGCGTTCTCGTCTTTGCTGTCGACGGGATATTTTTTCCACATTCCGGTGGGGCGATGCTTTTCGGTACTGTTTAACGGCATCACGCTCGTGTCGCAACACTGACACCTGAAAGACATGTTTCCATTCGTATCCGCCCGAAAACCACGACAACGAGCCAGCGACCACAAATTGTTGGGTTGCAAGGGAACACTTCGAACACACGCTGTGAAGTACATTACGTCGTCTAGTCTCTCTGCGGGGTGAATGTGCCAAAATTTGGCGAGTGCGGCTAAACAGGGTTGCAGTTTCGCCGCGCCTCATCTTCGCCGCAGCAGCTGGGCTATTGGATTTGGAATCGGGCTGCAACAAAATGGTAAACGTGTTCGCATAGCTACAGGAACCTTATAAATATACATCAAATTGAATGTTGTTGTAATTTATGAGGACAATTAGCAAACTTTTATTTTTCGCATCAGTCGCCATGATAAATCATGCTGAGTTTACACAGAATCTGTACACAATACGATGAGACTTGTATTTTCAATTTTGTCCGACGAAGACTATTCATAAGCCCACAACTGGAACATATTCATGGGCAGTTTTGCCTGTCAGCTCAGATCTTCAATGCATTACATGGTACATAACGGTTTCCTAATTGCTCCATTCATCATGTCCATTCCCCTACCTATGCCTAATCTCTCACGCATCTCGATTATACGTCCGTGAGCAGAGAATGTTAGGACTATTTCAAAACATATTTTCGTCAGATCGATCTTGTTCGGTAATCCACCATCTTATTATATCTCTTTTACCAAGAATTTCAAAGTGATTCACAATCACACCTTACGTTCCTTGTCTCTCAATTTCTATCCAGAAAAAAAAAAAAAAAAAAAATCAAAGAGAACACTAACAACAACTACAACAGCAATAACAACAACTACAACAGCAAGGCAAATTACAACCAATTAAAACTTAATCACAAAAAAAAAAAATTATTGCTCTCACACAAAATGTGCTAAATTGTGGATAATCCATGATTCCAAGTTACTCACAGAGTGCGTGTTAAGACTATTCCTGAGTCGTTTTCTATAAAATCGATCTTACCTGATCTCTATTATACACGTGAACGAGTGTGTTAAGATTATTTCTGAATTGTTTCCTATCATATCGATCTTTCGGATAATACTCACTAATCTTATATATATTATTTTTCTCTTTGTTTGAGATCTGAAGTTTCCAGCATATCTGGAACTTTAAAGAGGATTAAAACTTCTAAAAATACTTTCAAAGTGATTCACAACAACAGCAACCCAAAAAAAAAAAAAAAATCATGGCATTTTCTGAAAAATTTAATGCAAGATTGAAAAAAATAAAAATACCAATGATGATTTGTGAGAAGTAGAAATTAAAGATAAATAGAAGGAAAAGTAGTGCATATATATATATATATAATAATAATAATAATAATATACTAATTCCAGCTTTTCCAAGAAGCCTGGTAGAAGCACTTTCACAAACTGAGGCTTATTATTATTAGAAGCCATGAAACTAAATCTCTCTCTCTCTCTCTCTCTCTCTC
>NW_017891195.1:0-23000 GCF_001540865.1 Ananas comosus
AAAAAAAATTTAAAGTTGATGGGCCAATATCAAAATCTCTATAGTTGAGGGGTCTCCATACATTTTACCTATTGAAATTAAATTATTTTAGTTATTTTAGTTGAAAAGTTGTGTTAAATTTAATTTTCGATAGTTTTTTCGTTAATATTTTATTAAATTATATACAAAAAACTTCAGATACTCATCTAGATTTATCAAATATTCACTTTAGTACCCTTTAATTTTAACTTTATCACTGATTTAAGGAAAAAAATAATAAAATTGATAAGAAAAAGAGAAAAAAGAAACCACAGGGGAGCAAATTGATACATTTTAAACCACAGGGGGGCAAAGTATTTTTTATGTATAACCTTTCTCACGGGACGGACAAACCTGTCACAATTATAAAAATTTCTCTGTCCGCACAGACAGAGTATTTCTTGTATTTGCACAATGTGCCATCCTATTACATTATCACGATCAACTAATTCCACTCATAACTATCAACCAACAATCATATTATGCGGAATGCTCATACTGGTAAGTAGTATTTAGCGAAAATGATGCATGCTTTCGTACATCTAAGATGATGCTAATATATAATACATCAAACATGAAAATCCATCTATTCTTTGAAAGTATTTTCCACCCGAAAATTTTATTTTGAAAATTTAAGATTTACAATAAAGCTGAAAACCACTTTGAAAACTATTTTCATTCTTCTAAAAATTGACTACCATAAGGGGTAGATTACCATTTTGTCATAAAACCAAAACCGATGCAACATATAAACATAAACCACAGTTTTATTTAATTCAACACAAACATTCAATCAACTTAACCAGCATGAATCCAATTTATCTATGATTAAGAGGTAAGAAAGAAAAGTAACCCGTAGTCCCGTAGTCAATTAATAAATATGAACGGGACCACAGAGCTCACTAAATATGCTGATATCTCAAGCACGGTCTCGACCTTCTCCTCCTGTGTCACTTGTAAAAATAAGGAGTGATAAACCAATCTGAGATTTTTCAGTGGGTACCGCAAGTCCGACAAAGACAAGCTGTATTCACCAGCAGATGAAAGATAGTATAATATAGTATGAAAACTATAATGAATATAGTAGCAAATTAAGAACTAAAAGGAAATGATGAATGAAGGTAAACACCTAATCATTACTGTAATTAAGAAAGGTATGTGCCAATCGGATGAATAGTCATAATGTACCAAATTAACCGCCATGTTGGTCTAATAACCTTAAATAATGTCATGATTTGCTTTAATTGGCATATGGCCCTAGCAATAGACTGCATAGGGCTCACGGGTCAAAAGTTCGACTACTTTTTTCGAAAAAAATACTATTGCGATGGTTAAACTGCTGGTATACGTGAAATACATATAGGTATCGTTTGGTTCGGAAATAAGTAAAAAGTGGGTATTCCGGGGATAGGTATAAATTGAGGTATAAGCGGGGATTAGATCAATTTTGCATTTGGATGAAAATTGAGTTATTGTTGGGAATAAGAAAAATAGCGTTTGGTTAGATAAGATGGGATAAGAATTAAAGTGGGTAGTTATAAATAAAAAATAATGATATTATCTTTTTCTTTGNGTGGGTGCTCAATTTGAAGTTGGTATAATGGTGCTAGCTCGATAACACTCTTTTTCCTTTGTTTTCTACTTGATTATACATATTGCATGTTAAGTACTTGATCACCACTTGACTATACTTTATATTTGCTCTACTTTTATTTGTACATATATTTATCATGATTTAGGGGTAGAGCGATGCTTTGTTGGATGTCATTCCATGACTAATTTACTAAATTGACCTGATTGGTCGGTGTTTGCTCTTGTCGATCTCGTGTCTGCTTTTTACTGATGGTTGGCTATTGATCATATCGCATCGATGGCTATAACTTATGGCCATGCTTGGTTGGGGAACAACGGTGGGGATAAGGGGTTATCCCCCCCTGTTCACCAAACACCATTTTTAAGGGTGGGAACAAGCTATCCCACCCTTAACGGGTTATCCTATAACCCGTTAAGGGTGGGATAGCTTGTTCCCACCCTTAAAAATGGTGTTTGGTGAACAGGGGGGGATAACCCCTTATCCCCACCGTTGTTCCCCAACCAAGCATGGCCATAAGTTATAGCCATCGATGCGATATGATCAATAGCCAACCATCAGTAAAAAGCAGACACGAGATCGACAAGAGCAAACACCGACCAATCAGGTCAATTTAGTAAATTAGTCATGGAATGACATCCAACAAAGCATCGCTCTACCCCTAAATCATGATAAATATATGTACAAATAAAAGTAGAGCAAATATAAAGTATAGTCAAGTGGTGATCAAGTACTTAACATGCAATATGTATAATCAAGTAGAAAACAAAGGAAAAAGAGTGTTATCGAGCTAGCACCATTATACCAACTTCAAATTGAGCACCCACGTAGCACCTAAATCAGATGAAACATCTAACTCCAAAGGTGCTCCTAAATGTTGACCGGAGTTCCGAAAGATCCACAAAGTCACAAAATGGTCTATTAAATAGGACTAACCCTAAGTGATTGAAAGTCACTAATCTCACATTCTTGAAACCATCGAGCAATCGACTCTTTTTACTGACTCTCGAAACCCGTGGAAGTGTTTTAGAAACTCATCGGAACACTTTTGAGACCCATGAAATGTTTTAAAAGGTATCAATCCATACATCCACTATCCCGAAATACATCGATTTGGGTGCTCGGTCAGCAACACGTGAAAACAATGGTAATAAATGCGTTTAATCAGAACTATGTTATATCGGGATTCCAAAAATGCCAATTTCGCCTACGAAACCCGTTGCCACCCTCTCTCTATCTTAGGACATGCGAGACAGTGAGAGTAGCCAGCCAACAAGGCTCGATAATGCAAATAAGGTATTCACGTTGATTGAACGTTAATCCCGAATCGAAACTGCGTTCAATCGGTGATTTTGCCGATAAACTCTCGTAAATACCAAATATGCTTCACGAAGGCCATTAGACTTAGAAAAATCAGTCCAGAGGGCATATGCTGTGAGTTTACACTGCCCGAGTCGGCTCACTTGGCCAATTTGCACGAAAACCCTAACCATGCATTCTATAGCAATACTATACATGTCACGCCCCGGATGTCTCGTTCCCCGGGCACGCCGACAAATCCGCCGTATACAAAGGAATTTCCCCTATATACGAAGCGACAGCTGTACCTGTAAAACCAACACTACTACGAACAGTAATAGAGAGCTGCTAGAGATAACAGAAGCTAAACAAACTGAGTTTCATATATATAGTCCAAATCCAAAATACAGAGCTACTCGCGCTGGCGAGTTAAGTCTACTATGTACATAAACTCAAAACAAAACATCTATCTGTAGTAGGGGCACCTCTAGCTCAGCACGTCGGGTAGGGCTCTATCTCGCGACGCCCTTGCCTCGATCCTGATCCGCGGACGGCGTAGCAGCCGAAACCTGAGGCTCTGCAAAACAAGGGTAACAACTGGGCGTGAGAACTACTATAAAAACAAGTAGTCCTCAGTGGGTGCCGCCCAAACAACATCAGTCCACCCACTAAGTCTACAGAGGGGAGCCAGGATAGTAGGAAAAGCAGGAAGTAAACTCTACCGCCATCAATCACTACACTATCATGCTCTACACTAACCAACTGTAGGTAATGTCAATCCTGACCCAATCCAATCGGGACTGTAAACTTACCCGTCCCTGGGACTGTGAATACACCCGTCCCTGCCCAGTTGCGACTATCCAGCTACCTCCACACTAACTGGTTCGTGGAGAGCAAGTCCAACCGGCATAAGCGACACCAACGCAAAAGCACAAAGCCCGTCTCCGGAGTGGCACTCGTGGGCGCTACCCAACCAAGTATACAGCGTATCTCTGTCAAGCTCAATCAGGCTCTGAAAAGCCAAAGTCCAAGTAACCGACTCTACCTGGTCTAAGAACCAATAAGTAATGTGCCCTCGGCACAATCTGACGCCAAAACGGCGAATCGGGCACACCGTCAACCCCAACGGCGCCCAAAAATTCGAAACAGGCCAAACTACCCATGTAAAAATCCACTCGGCGTACCAACACGAGCGTAAATGTATTCTAAACTACTTGGAGTACTCGTCTCGAGGATACAGCGACAGTACAATTTTATAACGGCTCCTAGAGCTAAATCAGGCAGTTTAACAAGTGGCAGATCCAAATCGCAGATTTTCTCCTAATTCAAATTTCAAGTCCAACATGTATAAACTACTCAATTTATTACCACATGCTCCAAACTCAGATTTGCAATCTACCAAATAATCCATGAATTCGAGCTAAAATAGACTATACCAAAATTGAAATTTACACATGTCGACGATTAGAACTTAGGAGTCAAAACCGATGTAACCCACCTCAAGAAGCTAGCTCCTGGCAGCGAACGAGGCCTCGAACCAAAGTGACCCCTGCTTGATCAACGGGAACCCTCCAAGTCCAGCACTCGAACTAACTCCAAGCTCTACGATCAAAATCCACCAATTGAGTCCGAATTTCGCAACAACAGAGTAGAAAAGGGATTGGACCAAGCTAACCTTCACCAAATCCAGCAAGTAAGGGCTTCGCGGATTCCTCTCGAAGTCCCGAATCCAACGAACCAGTCTCGTCGCAATCCGATGCTTCTACGTTGAGTACGAGCTAAAATACTAACAGTCGACGATGAATTTCAGCAAAACAGCATCACTTGAGCTCGGAAAATATATCAACGGAGAAAAACTCGATACCCACCTCGCTAGCGACTCTAGCACCGGCGCGACGTCGAGGACGGCGAAAACCGAACTCCACCTGACGGCAACCGTACCCTTGAGATTCGTGCAGTTTCAGGAACTATATCAATCACAAACTCAATCTCCCTCTTCGGCGGCAATGTCGTCAACTCAGGGGGAAACACATCCGGAAACTCGCGGACTACTGGGATGTCCTCGAGTCCCGGCGCCGCTGTAGGTACCTTCACAACTGTCGCTAGGAAAGCGATACACCCGTCTCGTCTACTAGACTACACCGTATCTCAGGAGTAACCGGCGGAGAAAACTCTCTAAAGACTGTGAATACACCCGTCTCGCCTAATTAGACTACACCGTATCTCAAGAGTAGTCGGTCTCAGAAAAAGTCCAACAGGATGATTAAGACTCCACTCACGTCACAACCTGACTAAAGGTAGGAAAAAACGTCACTCACTATCTCACCCGGACTGCCCAAAATGGATCCACCCTGCCTGTATCTAGATGCGCCGTACACCACCCCGAGGGTAGCCGGCTTAAGAACTGTCCAACAGAAACTGCGACACTCATCGCACTGAAACCTCATTCCGGAATGGCATTCGTGGGCGCGACCCAACGAGTTTACAAATATCTCTGTCAAGTTCATACCGCTTTCACAGGCTAAGGTCAAGTAACCGACTCTAACTGGTCTAACAACCAACAGGTCACGTGCCCTCGGCACAATTCGTTGCCAAAAAGGTGATTCGGGTCCACCGTCAATCCCGACGGCATCCAACAGTCCGGAACAGCCTGAAAGCTACTATAAAAATATACTCGGCATCCCAGCACGAGTGTAAATGCATTCTAAACTACCTGGGATACTCATTATGAGGATACTGCAATAGTATAAAATAATATAACGGCCCCTAGGGCTAAATCAGGTAGTTTAACATATGCCAGGTCCCGAACGCTGATTTTCTCCTAAGTCAAGTTTCAAGTCCAACATGTATATTTATGGTTTACTAATCATGTCCTCAAGCTAATTTCATTCATTATACAATCGACGAAATTGAGCTACAACATGATTTACAAAAACAGGAAATCATACATGTCGACTACTATAATACTTAGGAATAAATCGATGTAACCCACCTCAAATGCTAGCTCCTGGCAGCGAACGAAGCCTCGAACCAAAATGATCCCTGCTAGATTAATCGGAATCCTCCAAGTCCAGTACTCGAGCTAACTCCAAGCTCTACAATTAAAATTCACCAATTCAGTCCGAATTTCGAAGCAGCAGAGAAGAACAGAGCTTCGACCAAGCTAACCTTCACCAAAACTGGCAAATAAGGGCTTCGTGGATTCCTCTCGAAGTCCTGAATCCAACGAATCAAGTCCCGTCGAAATCCGACACTCCTATGTCGAGAACGAACCTAAATGCCAACGGTTGATGGCGAAAAACAGCAAAACAGCACCTTAAGCTCGGAGATAATAGGAACAAGCTATCAACGGAGAAAGGCTCGAAACTCACCTCGACAGCGACTCGCACCGGCGCGACGTCGAGAACGGCGAAAATGCACCCTCGCCCGGCCTCCTCGCGATGCAACGGCAGCAACCGTATCCCCGAACGGCTCCGCGGCGCAACGTCGACGACGAAAATTCCAACCGAGCTCCACCTTGCCCACGGTCCAAGCTATAGAGAGAGGGAGGAGAAGAAGAAAGAAAACTCCCTCTAAAACTCTCTACACTGCCTAAATAGAGAGAGAGAGGAATGGTGATATGAACGAAGTGGAAAAAAGACCAAACCACCCTTTACCTACCCTGGTGTACCGGTACACGGGATCCTTGTACCGGTACAAAAGCTAACCTGAGAGCAGCCCGTGCGCAACCCTGCGCAGTGTACCGGTACAAGTAGCTTGCTGTACCAGTACAGCAAGCAGAAAAACCTGCTATTTGTGGGTTTCTTCGCCAAATGCTGTGCTTGCGTCGCGGAGAGTCCATTTTGCGTGTATTTCACGCCAACGCGACTCGGACTTGTCTCGACACTCTCCAGAGCTGTCGACAAGCCCCCACAGCTGTACACCAGGGATCTCACATCTGATTTCAATTCTTCCCATATCTGATTTTGTATGCATTAGGATTATATAAGATTGCTCAACCATTAGGATTATATATAAGCTTTGGCCTCCACACAGGATTGCTCCACCATTAGGTTTATCAATTAGACAAATACAATTCAACACATGTGTTTTCATATTTTGTATTCGTAACTTTTTTTTTTCTTTTTTTCTTTTTTTTTTTTTCTGATGCAGTAAAATATAGGATGGATAGCTCTTATAGACCGTCCTTAGAGCAAGCGACAAAGGATTTTGTAGTTGATACCTGAGATCCTAAATTTGAATTCTAATTGATTTATATTTTCAGCTAAGTTTATCTTTGAATAAAATAAATAAAGCGGATGGCGTGTTACATATTTCTCAAAAAATAAAAAAAAAACGGATAGCTCTGATTATGAAGGAAAGCAATGTTCTGAAGTGAGCTGCCCTTATAATCCTTCATCTGCTAAAACTATCAGTGCCAGGATTAACGGGTGACCTTGGGCTTTCTATAATTAAAATTAGGGTAAACTTCAAATACCACCATGTAGTTTCGTACTTTCTCACTTTAGTACCATATAGTTTAAAGTGTATCAAATTTTAGTATTTTGTAGTTTTATTTTTATTTTTTTGCCAGCTTTTTCATTAATGTTTCGTTAAATTATGTATTAAAAACTTCACATATCCACCTATATTTATCGAATATTCACTTTAGTACCATTTAGTTTTAACTTTAACATTGATCTAATAAAAAAAATTAGTGGAATCAATAATAAAAAGATAAAAATAAAATCACAGGATACTGAATTGATATATTTCAAACCACAGAGTATTAAAGCAAAAAAGTGTGAAATCACTGCCGTAGTATTTGAAGTTTTTTCTTAAAATTACTTTCGAGCATGTAGCAATCAAGGAGGCAAAAGGTCATCAATTGAGTTTATTGACATTGGTACCATATCCAATTAGAAACATTGTTTGTTACGGTGGATACTATAAAAGTTAATAATAACACTTTAAAGAAAAATATTTCGATCAGTTTAGAGAAGGCAGACATAGGTCATCAATTGAGTTTTCTTTAGTTGGTGCCTGCACAAGCTAGGCAGGAAAACGTTAGCCGGCAGCGGTAGACAAAATTTCTAGGTCTCAAACATTTTAAAACTTAGACAAAATTTACAAGTCATCTGAATAATTTTATCTAAAATAACTAATAAATAAAAACGTGTAAAAAAATTTGATATGCGAGATTGGGCTAAAAAATGGTTAAGATTAATTGCCACAGAAACAAACAGGCCATGAGTGCTTATAAATAGAAATCCAGCCTACAAATAATAAATAAATAAATAATACATGAAGTTTCGTTCAACGACTGATAGGCATCATGAAGAAAGGTTCGCACCAAGAGACATTGAGATTCGGATTCGGGCACGGGTTGTGGGTAGCAATGGTCCCTTCTTCCATGTCAAAGATATGTAAGTACTTGTCATCAGAATTCACAAAATAGATGCAGTTTCTCTTAACACCAAGCTCTCTCGCAGAACGCGATGCGGCAAATCCGGACATTCCGCTCACAAAGAACACCCGGCCGTCAAGACTGTCTACCGGGAACCACGCTTGCTTCGATAAATCCATCTTCCAGACGCAGATATGGGCAATTGTTCTAAGAGTACATCTCAGAAACCAAAAAAACACCAGAAACAAATCCCCGCGAGATTCCAGTAAGTAGTGTTGTCGCATATAAAGGCCTGCTGGAAACTTGCATCTCTTTACCGGCAAAGTTGTAACATCCAAGGATGAACCAAATCCGAATATCACTAGATTTTCATTGCAAAAATCATAATGATAAATGTTGCTCTTCATAAGAACTATGCTTTCCAAGTTTATTTTTGAGATGGGACACTTGTATTTGACCCACTTGTTCTCTCTAGAATGGCAATACCAGAAGATGCTATTTGTACGATCTATAATTACCACAAAACAGTTTGGATCAGTAGGCTGTGCTGAAAGTGTGCACTTGCATTGTTTTGGTAAGTCGAGCTCCATAGGCGGTAGTTTAACCTTCCTCAAGGTTATGGGGTCCCATAAAACAGTTCTTAATGAAAGAGGATCAAGTAGAAATAACCAACCTTGAGAAGTTACCCAACAACTAAATCTCTCCATCTCATCTATTATCCTTCTGATGTGTAATTTCTGTTCAGGTATGCTGAAGAGCACTCGCGCTTTCCGACCACTCTTTCCACAAAAAAAGACCAACCATGGTGCTGCTTGAGATTCTGTAGAGCTCGATCGCGCAATTTGTGTCTCTTCCATCTGATAATATTTATCTGCAAAAATTAATGAGTCACGAATAATTTTGATTGAAATTTTTTTAGAAAACATAATTAATGAGAACTTTGTACGTATTAAGATTATTGAACAAATCGTAAAATACTAAAAAGATAGTTTATACTGGTTTAGCTCACACACTTTTCTTAGGTTCTATAATGTATGAGACTGGAATATAGCTTAACTACACAAATCACTACGTTTTCCATTTTTTGCTAATTTAAAACGTGATTTCTTATACACAACCATCTAACATTGCATTGCTTACATTTCACATCTAACTCTAGCGAGCATTAAATATATATTCGGATTTGCATATTAGTTTAGGCCTAATTTGAAAAGAAAAAAGAAAAAAAGCTTACCTAGTGACAAATTTTACGTTATGAAAAAAAGAAAAAAATTTGGTTCACCAGATACGAAAATATATATATAAAAAAAAGAAGAAGAAAGAAACAGAAAAAAAGAATACATAAATATTTCCGTGTTTCAAATATTTACCTATATCTACGATACGAAGACCGAACAAAAACTTTTAGTCGTGTCGAAGACAGAGAGATGATCTCCTATTCAATTAATTAATTAGTTATGCAGTTTATTAATTAACTAGTGCATGCAGTAACCCGTGCGATGCGACGGATAGAAAATTAGAAAAAAATTAAACATATTAATGATATATCTTTTTATAAATTTTTAAATAATTTTTATTTGATTGATTATAAATTATTCAAATGTGTAAGCAATCTATATGTATGAGTCAACAGTTTAAAAATAAATGAACACATTACATATTTGCTAAATATACTTTATCATCATATTTTATATCAATATTAAAAATAAACTAATACAAAAATCAAGTTAATTTTCTTTTTTTCTAAAAAAAGTCCCGTCCTTAATAAGAATTTCTACAAAAACAAAGAGGAGAAAAATGGCATAGGTTTGACCGAGCTTGGTTCAAGCAAGAAACACCGGTTCGGTTCAAGTAAAAAAAAAAAATCTGGTTCGGTTCAAGCAACAAAAGAAGAGAACTTGAGATAGTTCAGGTGGAGCTCTAGCTCTTATTCAACAGTTATTTGCTCAGTTCAGATAAATTAAAAGAAAAATCTGGTTCAAAGATAAAAAAATATGTATAGTAATTGTTTTGGTTCGATCTAATGAAGTTGATTCGGTTCAGTATTATTGGTTCGGTTCATGCAGATAATTAAAAAAAAATATCTGGTTCAAAGATGGAAATTTATAAAATAATTGATTCACTACAAGGAAATGGAGCTCTACCGACGTTTTTTTAGGGATGCTTCGTTTGAGCGTCGGCAAATCCCAATTTATCTCCTAAATTATCGATGCTTAGGGTAAGCGTCGACGAAATAAAATTTTAGGCGCTGAAATAATTAAGTGCCCGCGAAACGCTACGCCCGCGAAACGCCCGCATAGCGCGAAAACATAGCGCCAAAAGTGATAAAAAAAAAAAACCCTAAGCCTCATATTAGTTCTATTTTCACATTTCCTCTGTCACTACATGCCTTTTTCCATTCCCACCTTCCTTCACAGGTGAAGAAGAAGGTGATCTCCCGCATCCATCGCTGCGCCCTCTCCCGCCTCTGCCGCCGCTCCCACTTCTCCGCCCAATCCCACCGCCAATTCGTCTAGGGCGCCCAGCTCCTCGCCCGCGCCCGCTCCTTCTCCATTTCCTCCGCCTCCACCTCCACCTCCGCCCTCGCCCACTCCGCCATCGCAGAGGCCGCTGCTGCCCTCGACGCTTGCGATGCCGCGCCCCACATCTTGAAGGCCCTCGCCCTCGACCTCTTCGGCCACCGCCTCCCCTTGCTCCGATCTCTCGACGCCGCCCTCTCCCACCAGCCACCAAATCCCTTTCCCCCAACGAGTGTGGCAACGCCCTCTTCAAGTGCGCCTGGATCCAGCTCGCCCTCAACCACCAACGCTGCCTCGACGCAGCCCTCGCCGACCTCCTCGACACCGCGCGCAGGGCTTATGGATGGAATGAGAAACTTGAATGAGCTTCTGGAGCTGGATGCAGAAGCTCTGATATGAAGTTTAGCTTCAGCAGGAATCTTCTGGTACTTACTAATTAAAAAACTTGTAGGGCTTTTCTAAAGAATCTACTCAAAGAGCATTGATTTCTATAGAAGGTCTATATAGGCCCCAAGTTTATGAGTCTGAGTTTTGAAACATATTGTGAATTAAAAGTAGTGACAGAGTCTGTCAACCTCCAGATTTTGAGAAATAGTATGTGCAGAATGAAGCAAAATAATAGTTATATCTTAAAATTTGCATTCATTTACCCAAGTATCCTTCCGCTATTGAAAAACATGGTCGTATTAAAAAGGTAGTTGATACTAAATTTTAATAGGCCACACTCTTCTTTTGAAAAGATAGGTGCTTAAATTATCTGGAAAGCATGAGAAGTAGGTGACATATTTAGGCCTTGTTTTGTTATGCATCAATTTTACATTTTTTTCCCCTTTTTTTTCTCTTTCACTTAATTCCATGCTTTGCGTAGTCTGATGACAGATTGTTTGCAATCTCTGCAACATTGGTGTTTGTTTTTTTTTTTTTAAGTAGTAGGAACAATTATCTCTAAGGCCTTTGCCATCCTCGGCGAGTGCTACCAGCACAAGGGATCCGTCGAGGCTGCACGGTGCACCTTCGACCCTGCCATTTGGATTGACGCCTGCTTGGAATTGGCTCGGCAGGACCTACAGAGGCTATCCGGATCCAGAGGCAGAGACATGAGCAGCTGAGTAAGGGTTTTCTTCCCCTGTCCCTCTCCGTCTTTCTTGTTTTTGTTCCATTTCGTGTAGGGTTTTTGAAAGTTGGATTGTTCAATTTCTCTTTCGATTTCTTTACAGGACAAGAAGGCTCCATAGCTCAAGCTCTCTCTTCGATCTCATTATTGAGGACATGAGATCCGGTCCATCCATAGTTCGAATACCAGTCCCTTGCTGAACCCAGCCTCTTCTTACAGGAATTTCCATTGATAACTTGTGATGCTGCATTTACTCCCTCAACTGCCAAAGTTGTTCTTGGTACGTAGATTGAGACATTGGATTGCAAACTATTACTGTAAAACTCATAACGAGTTTCGGATCCGATCCATACCGCGGGGGGCTCCGCCCCCCGCACCCCCTGGCGAATGTCAGTGGTGGGCTACGGGCTCGGGCCTGTCGGCCCGAGCCCTCCGCTACCCACCACAGACATTCATTTTTCCTCCATATTTTTCTTTTTCAATTTGGTCGCACCGCGAAACAGTCGGCGAATCAAAAATCCGAACTTGAGTCGAATATTAATTTCGAGTCACATCTAACAATATGCTCCAAAATTTTTTTTGGTTTCTAAAACATCTTTGCTTCTTTTTTGCGTAAAATATTTAGATAGAACAAACTCTGAAAAAATGAAGTCTAATAGAATTTGTTGGACTGATCTAACGGTTTGTATGGTCTTAGATGCTTGACGTTTGTTAGCAGATGCCCATAGCAGAATTCTTATGAACTCCCACACAAGGTTAATTGCTTGATTGAATCTTCCATCATTTGTCATTCAACCTTAGCAAGTTGTAGGTACTGATTGTAGAAATTTTTGTGTTGTTCTACCAACTCATTAGCCACCACTTTGTTAGGAAAGAGCTTAATTGAATTAATATGCTTGAAGTTCTTTTTCCGTCGTTTAACAATGTACTTTGATAGAATTTTAACCACACCTTGATAATTTAGCACCGAGAGCACATGCCTACCTGAAATACCTTGAATTGAAAATAGCAACAAAATATAGCTAAATTCAAACTCATTTTCACTGTAAAGAACCTCATAGCTCTTTTGCTATAAGGCTAAACCATCTTTCACTCTTGTATGGTCTATTACCTCAAAGAAGGATACTAATCCATCAACTTTCACTAGCGAAGGGGTGCAATAGGTCAAAATCTTGATCTCTTCTTGGAATGTTAAACATTTCCAATATTGTGTAAACCTTGCATAATTGCTGTTTCATGTAAAATTGTATTACTAATTGAAGGCCTATACTCTATATGCACATGAGAAAAAAGATCTAATTTTTTTAGATTGTAGTGTTTAACATAGTAAAATCTTTTTATCAAAAAATTTGNATTCAGAAAAAAAAAAAAAAAAAAAAAAAAAAGCTTATCTAGTTATAAATTGCCTGTTATGATAAAAGCGAACAAGAACAATTCGTCAAAGCACAAAAATCAAGATAAATTTCGTAAATTTCGTAAATTTTTGAAATCATAATAAAGCCCATCTGGTCGTTTTCCATATTATGACTTTCAAATCGCCGATCGGTTCTGTTGAACTTGATCTAGAATATTTGAAGTACCTAGAAAATAAATTTTATGATTTTTCAACATCATTTGCTTAGTGATCGAAGGAGCTCAAAATCAATAATTTTAATCACCATCATGAGCCGTTCGCAAGTTAAACGATATAGAAATATCCAAATCACGTGAAATTTTGATAGAAAATTCTTTATACTATATAAAACAATATCAATATCTTTTATCTAAAATTTTAATGTCATATTATTACGTTTTGTAAGATTTTTATTTTCAACCGCTGGTTTTGAGCCCCTTCATTCACTAAGCAAATAATATCAAAAAATCGCATAATTTATTTTCTAGATACTTTAAATACTCTAGATCAAATTTAATGAAACCGATCAGCGATTCAAAAGTCGGAACATCTAGTCCAATTTTATCTACCATCGAAGTGAAAAAACGACCTGAAAGTACGGAAGGCTCCGTACTTACAAAAGTATAATAACCCCACTCTCTCTCTCTCTCTATATATATATATATATATAACACATAAGTATTTAAACGGTTCGAGCACTTACCAATATCTATGGACGAAGATGGAGCCAAATTTTTTATTACTGTCGGTGAGGAAGGTGGAGTAAAAAATAAACAAAATCCAAGCCTCAAATATACTCAACTCTCTCTCTCTCTCTCTCTCTCTCTCTCTCTCTATAATATATATATATATATATATATATATATATATATATATATACACACGCACATGGGCGTTAGCTTTAGACTCCTAATCCAATTGGAATAGGACTCAACAAAGGCTAGGATTTAAGAGTCCAGTTAGATTAGGATTCATGCTCCCTATGATTTATATATAGAGGTTAATTTCATACATATTCCTACAAATATAATAAATCATAAATTTATTATTACAAAATTCAACTTTTATATATTATTTCTGTAAAATGATAATGTTTTCAAATATGTTCCTACTATTAGAAAACTTTAATTAACCGTATGTTCAGAAAAACCATTACAAAATATTATTCTCAAGTAATGTAATTTCTATTTCTATAAGATATTTGTTTTAATAATTTCTAATTTATCTGTAATTTTATCAATTAGATTTATAAAATCTTAAATTCTTTCGGTTTGTGTTTCGAGATAATGGGGTCCAAATCAGAGTTCAAGTCTACGTGCCTAGCAATTTGCTATCATCCAAATTTGTTCATGGCCGGATTTTGAATCAAGATGAAATCAGCACAAGCACAAGAGCGTGGATTTCAAATTTTAATTTTATTTTGGGTTTAAATATGTAAACTTTTACTTTGATTTTGGATTCATATTTCAAATTCAGTTTCAAATTAGATTTTGTACTTAATTTTAAATTCAAATTCAAACTTAATTTAAAACTCAGATTTTGAATTTTAATCCAAAGTGTGAATTTGAATTTAAATTTCAAATCAAAGTTTAGATTTGAAATCAGATTTTTAAATTCAAATTCAAAATTTTGAATTCAAATTTGAAATTTAAATTTAGATCTTGAATTCAACTTTAAATTCAGATTTTGAATTAAAATATCAATTCAAATTCACATTCACATTTTGAATTCAAAATTTCTTTCAAATTCTGATTTTGAATTCAAATTTTTTTCAAATTATGATTTGAATTCAAATTTAAGGTCAATTTTGACTCCGAACATCAAAATTAAGTTTTCAAACTTTGAAACACAAAACTAAATTCAATTTCAAAGTCAAATTCAAAATTTAAATTTCAATTCAAATTTCTATTTTAGTTTTAAATCAAAATTATAGATTTAAATTCAAAGTCAAAATTTTTAATTTTATACTTTTAGTAAGAAATTTTAATTTAATTTTAATTTCACCTTGGTCCATAACAAAACCACCAATTTAAGTTCGGTAGTTGGGGACGTGATTGCGAAGAAGAGGGAAGTGAAGTTAAAAAAATAAATTGAAGAATTTGAATATCAATGGTGCAATTAAGCCAAAAAAAAGTATTGGCCATTTTGCACTGTTAAGACAAAAAAAATATAATTTACAAAATAAAAAAGGGCCTGAGTTATATTCTTGGCCAATTTCCACATAGCACGGAACGAAGTAATGGAAAAATCGAAGGGTCTCTCATGCATATTAGATTAGATTAGATTTTTTTTTTTTAAAAAAAAAAAAAAAAACTGGAATTGGATTTAGGTTTTTAATNAAACTATATAAAACCAAGAAGCTCACGCACTACTACCTGTTCAAGTGAACTAAAATCCCGTGTTACCCAGGTGCTGTTTGGGATTAGCTAAGGTAACAAATCTTAGCTTACATCCAACTAAACGTGATATACTAGAGACGAAGAAAGAAAAAAAAGAAAAAAAAAAGAAAAACGGAAAAAAACACACCATTAAATCATCTAGATTAGTAAAGGAACACCAACAAGAGAAAACACCTCCAACATCACAGTTGTTACACAAAATTCGAACAAAAAGAACAAAACAATCTAGAAAGACCTTGCCTAGCTAGGTATGCGAAACAACAAGAAGCGCTTTTTTTTAACGAATAAACAATCCGAAATAACTAGAAGACATTTTTATCGAATAAACACAATTCCTCTAGTAAGACATCCTTTCATAACAAGCGTTAGCCTAAAAAAGCAACGCCGATTTCACAAACTCACTCTTCAAAACCATTCAGTTTTTTAACCTATCATATCAATCATTCAAAATGGGAAAAACACAGTAAATTGACGTTTATCACACTCCCCCGAATAAACTAGAATTTATCACATCTTATCATATTATTGTTGTTGAATCGTTTTCTCCCTAGCCTTCTTTACTGTTTGAAATTCCTCATCTTATCAACATCTTTACGTCTACAACAGAATCCTAAAACTTGATAGTAAACCCAAACGAACCTTAGTAACAAACATAGAAAGGCAAAGTAAGAAGATTCTGACGATGTAACAAAGAAGAAGAAAAAAAAGTACATAAACCCCAAATAATAACAAAGTTTGTTTACTACCGTAGTACTAACATTCAAATAAAACGAATTTTAGTCACCACTCTAACGTTTTACTGGTGACTAGAGTTTACTTTTTCATCGTTTTCTATTAAAATTGAGTCAACGAAAATTTTTGGTCACTTTACTACCTACTACGGTTTTTTTCGGAATATATACACACTAGAAAATGAATCTCTACAGTCAGTCCGATGTTGTAGGGATTCAAGCGAATATACCATTTTTAGAAATTACGGGTAATCTTACACGTGCGAGGAACATATATCGTATTGATCAGTTTTACTCAATGTTACAGAATTAACCTTTAGTAAATTCTCCTTTGTCTACCCTCCCCTTACAATTAAAAACCACTACCGTCAGAGTTACCGGGACAAACTTACGTACTTGAAGAATAAGCCGCGCAGGAAAACTAAATGAGTTCTTTGTATATTATCAACCCTCTACTCCTCACACTACCGTACAGGTTTTACCTATGGTATAAACCGGAAGTACAATAAAAAGGCATTATTGTACTTTATTAATAGAGTATCCACTTAATATTATAGGATGGTTTAGTACCTATAGGTCTGGAGAGTCTCTCGTCTTTAGTTCGAGGATCGAAAGTCAGTGTGTTCTTTTAGAAGCATGACCTATTCCACAGTATCATTCTGTAGGTTTGTTCCGGATTTCATGTTGACCCTAAATCTACCTAAAGCTCGGGACCTGAAAACCAAAAGTACTTTACTCTTGAAGCTTACAATCGTCTATCGATATTTATCCTTTCCCTCAAACACTTATAGAGTAGACTACTCTGTTGTAGGAATACCTTCCAGTTCTACGTAATAAAGGGTTATACTAGGTGGATCAGAAAAACTCAGGAACACAACGGTGACATAACAAACACGCGTTAGAACTTTTACCGTAACGTAGTTTCGGACTACAACTGACCTATAGTTTAGATCGTAAGATCACTTAGAAGTACCATCTGTGTCGATCCTTCCTTTATATTTTCGGGTTCAGTTGATCAACCACGTTAAGTATCAAATGAGTCCATCCTTTTTCTTTAAACCTTTGAATTTTGACCTAATCCTTTATGTCCTCGGTATTGAAGTAATCCTTACATACACTATGGTAATAACAATGAGTGTGATTATTATTATGAAAAAAACACGTAATTTGTCAACGATACATACAACGGATGAATTGGTTACCGGTAACTTAATAGATAAAAACCAAGGGTCCATGTAAAGCTGGCTGTTTTCCGCGGCCACTCTCAAACGTCAATAGTTCTCTCCCTACTTTAACCCCTTGAATTTACCCAATTCTTCGTTTGTTGAATTTGAGCGACAGTAACGTAAAACGTGTTGTGAAGATCAAAACCGTACCCTCTTTCGTGGTATAGTTAGCAGAGAATAGGACGGGGGTCTAGTTAATTAAGATAAAGGAGGTCCAAGTAAGTAACACGGATATCTGTGTGGGAAAATACAACCAAAGCAAAACCAGGGAAACGAATATTTATTGTAAGAAGGAAGACAAAAAACAAAAACAGGACGTTAAGAGTAGGCGAGGTCAACGATTTTGTTCCATAGATGTACTGGTGGGGAGACGTCTCCTTCTAAAGGGTTTACCTCTCTGTAATGGTGCTTGTCGATGACTTTTTCATCTCGTTCAAGGTGTACGTGGTAGGAATCTAAGGTGCTAATATTCGAGACTCTGTTGATTTCCCCTGCTGTTTCAATGTCCGCTCTTCTTTCCACTTCAGAGACAAAATATCATTTGAGAATGTAAACGATGAGGAAAAGAAAGTTTCTAAGGTGAACTAAACGTAAGATAAAGAAGCAAAACTTAAACGGAAAAGAAGCAAAACTTAAACGGATAGGTTTTAAATAGTAAAGTGGAGTAAACTCGAGGTTAAACTTAACAAGAACATTGTACTTGGACTTATGAAGTTGCGTTTCTAAATTCACGGCACCGTGCCCCAGCACGGCCTTTGAACGACCGTGCCACGCATGGCTCGGCACGGCTACGCACGGCCAGTTTTTTTTAGAACACACGGCTGTGTATTATCATATTTTATAAATAAAAGAAATTGTTGTTTTATAAGATTGATAAATAATACAGAAAAATAGTGTAGAAAACTTGAAACAACTCCTTTAATGAATGATTAAATTTCTTATCTCCCAAAACTCAACACGGTAGCCGTGCCCCAGACATAGCATGGTCATAAAACAACCGTGCCATGCTGTACCACCTATGCCGGGCATGGCTGCCTGTGAATTTTGGAACGAAGTTGCGTACTATATTAAAGAACCTTAAAATTTAATATTTCTCCAAAATTTAACGATAAACATCCTACATTGAAACGGTTCCCTTTTACCCAAGGACTACTGTCTTCTGGAAATATAAGGCCAATACCCACATTTTTCACCGAGAGACTCTACACCCGGACAGCCAACTGAGTTGCGTGCCTAAAGAGGATGCTCTTTAAATTCACCGTCGGACTTCCGACGCTGTACGGACTCAAACTTCCTGGATGTAAGAACTTTTCCATACTAAACAAACTAAGCCATAGTGTACTGGATTGATCTTCATTTATCAGTAAGTTGGGGTTGACTAAAACCATTTTTGGTCCTACGTCCTGTTTTGATAACGGAAACATCCACTAAGGAATCCTTCCGTTTACAAGGTTAGATACTACACATACCACTGACTTCCCTTTCTCTCTGGCCTACACCTCCTGCATCCACATTACATGCCAAAACACGTTCTTCGACCACGTTAAGCTGGATTACCAACCCGAATAGCTAAAGGTTAGTGTTTATGGTGGTAAGATAAGGTGACCTGTAGGTGGGATACGCTGAATCTCGGAGAATTGTGTAGTTTGGGATGATGGTCAATACGGTACGTGGAGCTAGCCGGGGGTAGGAAAGAATGTGTTTTAGAGCTATTTAACCTACACCATTAAGAATTGTGTCCGGTGGTGACCTTATCTCCCTTCGAGTTTCGCTTGTCTACCCTCTACATACAATTACCTAAGGGTTTGTGGTTATTCCTCTAACGAGGATACACCTTTCGGTTCTTAAAATGATACGTGTCACAACAATTCACCGATCTAAGAGTCGAGGGATTAGTGGGAGCTGAATTTCAGAAAGAGTCCAGCTATAGAGGATCCGTGAAGAAATTACCCCTCACCTTAAGACCCCCTTCTACGCTGTTGCGTTTGGGCAACCGCCCACCCCTACTTCAAAGCGTACTACCAAGACTCCTACGGCTACGACTCGAGCGTCACTCCCCGTGTTCCCAATTCGAAAACCTATATTGACGAAATAGCTTAAACTCCCTGCTCCCCGTATATAGCTTCATGTCGTAATGACGGCGCCTCCCTCATGTCCTAACGAACGTAACCACGGATGGTCCATAAGGACTACGTACCTTACTCTAGGAGCGACGCGTCAACATCCATACGTGCTATAATCCGATAATCAACCTCCTAATAAAAGTGGTGACCACTTCTTGATAGTGGACCTGAAACACATGGCGTAGTCGACACCTCGCTTGGTCAGCTTTCCGTTGCGTATGGGGAGGAAAACACGTGAACGCTGAAGAGCAGTAGAAAAAGTAAACAGTCTCGACAAACAATCCGCTCCGTTCCAATTGTTTTTTTGGTTTCGAGGAGGAATAAGTCCCTATGCACAACAAGAAAATCGACCAAGTAGAACGCCAACTGCACCACGGGGTTAAAGTTTCTTATTATAGAGGAGGTACACCAAGAGTAACCGATATAATGTGAATGCCAAGCCATTGCTTGGCACATTCACGCTATTGGCCAGAAAAGACCGACACGAAAAGACACCGCGTGTACTAAAACAGTTAAGGAGCGACGAGATTCATGACCGGTTTCTCGTGTGATTATAGGACCACACAAAATCTACCAGTCTTGTCTTATAAGCTTGACAAATACTACCCGGATATCTTCGTCATAAATCAAGATCAAATAAACAAACGACTCGTGTCATAAAAGTAGAAGAGAACAGTAGTCTAATGATGGTACATATCAATACTATTATATACTAAAATAAGGAAAACAGAATTTTACGACTAGTTACGATAACAACACTAGTTGAAAACAAACGAAGAAAAACGTTCTTTTTCTCTTAAGAAGCCCCGACACAAAAGCCTACGCTAAAAGTGGGTCTTTATTTAATTAGTTGAAATAGTTGACTAAACTAAAAGTTTTTTTTTTTAGTTGTTTAGTAATGAAATTGAAAGTAATTTTTGAAAGTAATTTTTTTTAGATTATTCGTACTCTCTGGGAAGCTAAAAAGGTAATGAAGCAAGGCACGATACACCTTTAACCGGTTCTTATATTGAGTCCGGGAAAAAATAAAACATTTAATATAAAAAAAACAGAATTGTCACGTTTTACCGGTTATGAAAAAAAACCGAATTAACGTGGTAACTATAAGTTTAAGAAGTTAAATAAAAAAATTGAAGTGAAGGGAGAAGAAGCGTTAGTGCAGGGGTTGATGGCTTGAATTTAACCACCAAAACAATACCTGTTAATCCCCCAGAAAAAACGAAAAAAAGACAGATAAATCGACAAAGGGAGACGATTACAATGCGAATGTTTAGGGTTTGTCACCTTATCGCATTAATTAATCCCTCGTACTCCGATCAAATCGAGGTTTTGAAATGGAACGGAGAAGGGAACGAAGAGAGTGAGAGAGAGAGGGAGAGAGCGAGAGAGAGAGAGAGAGAGAGAGAGAGAATGGGGTATATTTGTCTCAGAGATTTGTTTCGTTATTTATTTATTTATTTTTATGATTTATGATTTATTATTTATTATTTATTATTTATTATTATTATTTTGGGGAATTAGGAATGGATGGTTCGCCGGTAAAATCTCTGCATAGAAACTGTTTTTAGAGTCGGATTAGTTACTAATTAGGTAAAATATATATGAGGAACCCCTCAATTATAGGATATTTTGAAAATGGTACCTCAAATTTAATCTTTGAATTTGCGTTTCTTTAAGTTTGATTTTTTTTTTCTTTTATTTGAGTTTTTATGGTTAACAAAGGTAAATTTTTTGTGTATAATTCGTGTCTGAAGAAGCTATTTTAAGAGTAATTAATCCAGCTTTATTCACTTTAAAGTAGTTAAAATTTTAAAACCTGATAGAATAATCAATTAGTTTGGTAAAATTTCTAACTTCTCTGGCTAAAATTACTTAATTTTAAAAATTAAAGGAATAATTACCTATATACCCCTCAAAATTTTAAAAATATCTCATTTATCCTTACATTTTTTTTTTCTAATATACCATTTTATATGTTTCTCTGTTATTCCAAAATATCCATGCAATTATCTCTTGTTAAGTTAATTTAAGTTAAACGTGTGTTAAATATTTACCAGAGTTAAAAAAAATAAAATATCTCTTTTGCCTCTAAATTAAATGCAAATAAGAAATATTGATGATGGTAAAAGGGTATATTTGAAAAGACAAAAAATTAAAATATTTTTTGTGCCGCTGACTTAAGGGCAAATAAGAAAAGTCAGTGATGATAGAATGATATATTTGAAAGGATAAAATAGTAATTTCATAGAGATAATTGCTAACAGGTTGGAGCGTAAAAAGGTATTTTAATATTAACTTTTCAAAAGAGGTAAATTAGAAAGTTGAAAACTTTTCAGGGATATATGCTTCTATTAAATTTAACAAGTAAATATAATTTAGGGGCAATTGCTTATATACCCGTGAAAAGTTCCCGATATTTTGATTTACCCTTCTTAGAAGGCTAATATTAAAAATATTTTTTTTACGTTCCAACCTATTTCAAATATACCCCTCGAGTTAAAATCTATAAATAAACTCTGTTATCTCTATGAAATTACTATTTTACCCTTTCAAATATACCCTTCTACTATCACCGACTTTTCTTATTTGCTCTTAAGTTAGGAGCACAAAACATATTTTACTTTTTGGTCTTTCAAATATACCCTTCTACCATTATTAATATTTCTTATCTGCCTTTAAGTTACGGGCAAAAGTGGCAATTTAATTTTTGTTTAACTATGTTAGATATTTAACTCACGTTTAACCCAAGTTAACTTAACGGATGGTAACTGTAGAAATATTTTGAAATAACGGAGGAACATATGAAGAATATATTAGAAAGAAAAAAAAAAGGATAAATAAAATATTTCTGATGTTTTGAAGGGTATATAGACAATTACTTCTATAATTTAATTAAATAAAATAACACAAATCATAAGCAATTAAAAGTTAATGTATAAAATCTAATAATTAATTACAAATGAGGAGACTATGATCTGGAAAAATTATGGGACGGATCTAAGAGCTGAATCTACGGCGTAAACGGGCCGAATCTAAGACTCGTCGGATTTAACCCAAACACGACCCGACAAATTTATTGATTCAAATCCAATAAGAAGAAAACAAGATTTCGACATTTAGCCCTATCCTTTATTGCGCTTGCATTTATTTTATAAACTTATTAATTGAGAACCTTTTGAATGTGGGGCCATCATTTTATTT
>NW_017891196.1:0-22997 GCF_001540865.1 Ananas comosus
ACCTATGTGGTCACACACAATAAAGACTGCGTGTGATCTAGTGCTTGGAGATTTAACAGAGACTATTTTGCTAAAGTAGCAGAGTAAGAATTTATTTGCTAAGGTGGTTAGCAAAAACTCTAATTGTAAAATTGAAAATTGTAGAGTGACCTAATACTAAATTTGATTTAGTATGAGGGCTTATGTGCAATAGTTGCAACAATTTATGAAGTGACAACTCTCTTTAATTAATCCTTGTATTAATTTGTTGGGAGGTGAAGACGAGTAAAAAGAAAAGAAAGACAATGTGCATATTAATTATACTATTAATGGAGAAGAAAAGTGAAAACGTTTTCCTTTCCTCTCTTCTTCTCTATGCATATCAGATAAGAGGAGTTAACTCTCCTCTCATTTATGGTGAGTGTTTTCTTTCTTTCTCTCCTCTCCAAATTTGAGAGAGAGATGCTTCTTTATTAATGAATGTTTCATTAATTATGAGAACGCTCCTCCACCTCCACCTTGTCTTTTTGCCCTACCTATAAATCAAAGCATCTCCCAATGAAAAAACAATATAGGTGATTTGAAGTAGAATACAAACAAAGAGAGAAAGCTTTTCAACTATATAGAGCTCTCTTTTAATCATAAGAGAGTAGTCTCCAATATTAATTAGTCTCAATAGTTAATCCTCTTCAAATTGCTAGCACAATTTTAAGGATTAATTTTTCTCCACATTAACACAAGAAATCACGAAAGGAGTTTCGAGATTACATTGTGATTGTGTGAAGCACAGATCCCGGAGCAGCCTTGTGTGGATACACATAGAGGCCGAACACTTGTGTGGCTCAAAGGACCAGAAGTTCAGATCCAAATCAACTGTGAAATAATTTTGGTAATTTGCACAGGTTGAAATTCGAACCCTTCTTCTAATTAGATTAGAATAATAATTTTTGTGTGTCACACGAGATGATCTTGGTACATATGTATATATATATATATATATATATATATATATACACTAATATCATAAATGTTATGATATTAAAAATACATGATTGGATCATATTTTATAAATGAAAAAAAATTTATTTCCGCTGCATTAAATGCACATGTAGATGCATACATTTCCTTACAATGTCAACATGGAAGACATCGGCCACATCAATTGGGCCGATGCTGATCCAGATCAGATTTCATTCGTAAAAGTAACGGAAGAGGGGATTCAATTAATTCTCTCAAAAGATATCAACACTATGGTGGCTGATGAAGAGCCACCTAGATGGTTAAAATGAAGTCCCAAAAATCGGGAATAGAGGCTTGGCACAAGCCTCAACAAGATGAGCCGATCAACAAGATCGGCTATGAGGATAATTCGGCTGCCAAAGCCGATGTGTTAGCACCTGATAATTCGGCCAATAAGGCCGAGGAAGTCATAAAAGACTCAGTTCATAAAGCCGAGAATGAATGTCAAGTGAAATCGGCCATGAAGACCGACAAATCATATGAGATGAATAGGCAAACAGCGGGAATGGAGCTAGAAGAATCGCCTATTAAAGCCGACGAGAAAAAGCTGGAGACCCAGGACTTGTTGATAGAAGTAAATCTGGGGTCTTGTGAAGACAACAAGCCGACGTTTATAAGTTTCAAGCTGTCGACTCAACAACAGGAAGAATTGAAGAAGCTGTTAAAGAAGTACAAGGATTGCTTCGCCTGGAGCTATGAAGAAATGCCAGGTTTAAGTCGAGAGATTGTAGAGCATCGGCTGCCTATCAAAAAAGGGTTTAAACCTTTTAACCAACCGGCTCGTAGGTTTGAGCCGAGTATTGAACTACAAATTAAAAATAAAATTGAAAATCTTTTAAAGGCCGGATTTATTAGAGTGGCCCGCTATGTTGATTGGGTGTCTAATATAGTTCCAGTACGTAAAAAGAATGGCAAACTTAGAGTTTGCATCGATTTTAGGAACATAAATTTAGCTACACCTAAAGACGAATATCCAATGTCAATAGCTGATATGTTAGTAGATTCGGCTGCTGGTAATGAAATTTTGTCCTTTATGGATGGACACGCTGGTTATAATCAAATTTATATTGCTAAAGAAGATGTGGCTAAAACGGCTTTTAGATGCCCCGGTTCAATTGGAACCTTTGAATGGGTTGTTATGCCGTTCGGCTTAAAGAATGCCAGAGCTACTTACCAAAGAGCCATGAATTTTATTTTCCATGATTTAATCGGCAAAATATTGGAAGTATGTATCGATGATATAGTTATCAAATCCAAGTCACAAGCCGAACATTGGATCGATTTAAAGCTTGCTTTTGAGAGAATGAGAAAATATAATTTAAAAATGAACCTTTCTGAATTGCGCGTTTGAGAGTTTTGCGAATTTCTTGGGGTTGCTCCATAACGAAGGATTGAAATTGATAAATAATGAAAGCGGGCATTTAGAGAGTTTACGCCCCAGTGCAAAGGAACTACAGAGTTTGTTGGGGAAGTATTATTTATTTTCGCGGTTGTATATCTATTTGCGGAAGTCGGCGGTTGTTTACTCCGTTCTTCGCGATAAGAGAAAGGAAGATTCGTACTTGGGCAGCAATCAAGGAACGCCACGAGGCATTTGAACTACTCACCATCCGTACTTATCTATCCTCCAGAACTGTAATTCCAAAGCGAATCAGCGACTGAAGTTATATTATATGGCCTGCAGAGATGAAAATTTGGATTGTTTCGTGGTTAGAAAATGAGAACGAAGGAAGAACAGGGATTTATTACCTAAGCGACGGTCTGTTAGATACGAACGGTATCGGCACTATTTAGAAAATTCTATTTTGGCTTTATATTATTTACATGCCAAATGCAGATATTAATTTTTATCAGCTAAGATATCAGTAATAGGCAAAGACCGATTTGCATAAATATTTTACCCAAACCAGTGCTACCGAGGGACGTAATTGGGAATGGATTTTTTATTAGCTTTATCTGGTATTCCCTTAATTATGTTTCCTGCCAAGCTATTCAGAAGGCCAGCTATAGTGATTTTGTTTGGTGACCGCATCGCCATGTTGTAGAATAGAGGAGCCGAAACTAAATGTAATTGCTGTCAACCTTGGGTGGGGGGGGAAGTGTGTATGTACTTTGATGGTTCAAAGAACACTGAATTGCAGCAAGCAGGAGTAGTGATAAGCCTGCTGTGAGGTATAGTCTTGTCAATTTGCATTTGATAGATTTCGGTTTGCTCTACAACCAAGCCGATGATTGAAGCATTGGTAATCGGGCCTTGATATATTGCAGAATTAAAAGGATCAAAGTCAGTCAAATGTATCGCGGTGTTTAGTTAATATTCAAAACAGGATTAACGGGGGATTCTTTTACCCGAACAAAACCACGACATAGAACTGGCTGGAATCGAATTTTGCAATTACTTGATGGAGATTTAGATTTATTATGCAATTCGGAGAGTCGGAATTCGACTGGCAGAGGAAAGAAAAAGCAACGAATTGGCCCCAATCAGGCTCAGTGAATACAGAGAGCCGAAGTCAGTTATAGTATATAGAATGATTGCTTACCTTCGGTTATTACGGTGAACCTATCATAGCTCTTTTAGAGTAACAGGTGAGTTGGAAGAAGTCGTTGTATCAAATATTGTAGGTCATCTATCGGGGCTCGAGTTATTTATCGAAGTAAGAGCTCGTGGTTCACCCAACCAGGTTGCTAGATGGTATAGTAAATAAGAACAGCCGCGACGAATGGTTCTATTTGAAATGTTTTAGCGGCCCGGAAAGCTCTGATAGTAATGGGAAACACATGAGAGAATTGTGGACCCTTTGCCAGGAAAATGTTGTATGGACATTCGGGACCCATGATATTATTGGTCGATATGCATCAGACTCATAGAGTATGCTATGGTGCAGAAAATGTCATTTTACTGGTTATAGAAAGGTTCTGCCTTTGAGTATGTACGCTTAATTTAAACAATGGCCTTTCGGGATGCGGCTGATGGTTTAATTGAGAAATTCAGCGAATTCTCAGCTGGTCATAAGTTTCTGATTGCCATCGATTATTTTACTAATGGGGAAGGAGACTTCTCGATCTTGGTCACTCGAAAGGAAAGTTTATTGGATTTTTGAAGTCATGATATTCATGTTTTTGGGATTCCTTGAGACCGTCACACACCGACAAGGGACAATGTTCGGCGGTCCCAACCACAGCCGGCATCTCCGGACAAGTAGCCGGGGTCAACCTGAGCGGGACAGTTTGTTCGGTCAATCGAGTCTCGAAAGATAAAGCTCCTGCTTCATTCCTTTTATGCTAGGCGACTTATGCGGCGTGAAGAGCAAAAAAGTAATTACTCTTTATGATGCGACTGGAGTATCTGGAATGTGGATGAAATCTTTAGAAGTTATGGGATGCGATACCTCAATAAACACCAGGACGGGATGACATTCAATTGTTTTGTAATATGGCCATGAGGCGGTATTGCCAGTCTGGATACAGTTCCTTCTTTAAATAGAGAAGAAACAAAAAGCCCTTAGGTATATGAATATTGATTAATGAAGATTCAGAGCAGAGAAGTAATAGAACTCGGTTGATATTTAGACATTTACAAACGCATACCAAAGTCCGAGTGTATGCATTATAATAGAAAGTTTCTTGATGAAGGCGTTCAAACCATTTGTTCGTCGGAGTGATTTAGTTCTTCGGCCTTGCTTTTTCATTCGTCAAAAAGATCCGACGTGATGAGTGGTCCCCAGATTGGGAAGGCCATTAGTTAGCCGATCAAAGAGTGGAATGCATTTATTATCAATATGGATGAGGTGAAGTGAAACACCAATAAACGGAAAGTATTTTAAATGATATTTACATCCTCACCCACTCCCTCCCCCCCAATCCAATGTGCGATTTAAATCATTAGTTGATATTCAGCCGATCAGGACCCCAATAGTTTTGTAGTTGTTACCTTGGCTGTTGAGATTGGTTGGCTGTCGATTAATCGAGAGTTTCTTCAGTGCTTCATCAAGGTGGACTTTGTAATGTGAGAAGTCTCGTTTTAACCTTTATCCCTTCTTCCTTTTTAGACTTCAAGTAAATTTTTAGTTGAAGTCGACGCCTCAGAGGGTTTGTGCAAGGAGTTAGATTCCGCGCGAGCTAATTCTTCTTTAATAGAGAAATCGTTGTTGGCTGCGCGATTTTGATAGCAATTCCTTATTTCTTTTGTGCATTCAGTAGGCGAATCTGCTATATCAGGGTATTCTTTTTAATTGCTAAACGATGACAAATGGTTGATTAAAGGCTCAAGTTCGGCGCCAGATGCGCACGCACGATTGACGAAGCCAAAAGTGAAGTTGAAGTATAGGTTGCTACAATAAATTTTATGGCCGACTGGGCCGGGAATATCTGATTGATCGCGCCAACTAAATCAAGCTAAAAAGGGGCATATAGCGATCAAATTTGTTCTGGATTCTAAGATAGAACAGGATACCCACTGTATACATTTAGGGCATTTGTATCGAATTATTCTGCCGTGTCTGATGATGGTAATTGGCTCGAGAATCCTCCGTTTTGGAGCTGGACTTAGAATCAAAAAGATGAAGATCGAGATAAAGGATCATTAGCAATAGGTGAAGCAACTCCGATGGGTGCGAGCGGGCAGAATGTGCTCTGTCTTCGGACCGTTCGCCCGAAAGGTTATGTTTGTCTGTTCATCCCCTTTAGAATTTGTTTTTTTAATAGTTGATGTCGCGGGCAGGAAGACAAAAAGAAAGTGATGCAATCTCACTGTGGTAACTGGCGTGTAAGCCCGCGTGTCAACAGATTTCTTCTTCTTTTCCATCCCTCTCTTTTTCTCGAGACGGGCTTCCCTGCGAAGCTGCCGTTCTATCTGCATCTTCGAATAATAAACAAAAGGGGCTCGTTCAGGAGAAGACTATAGTTTAAAAGAGAGTAATAAATAATTAAGAAATGTTCTTTTCGTACAACCAATTAATGTGGCTTACCCCGACATCAATCGTTTTGGTTGGAACAGAGGTAGCCAAAGAGGGTATAGTAGCTTCTTTGGATGGAATGTCGGCCGAAGGAATATCCTCGGCTCTGTCTTTAGTGGTATCAGCCGAAGGGGTACTTTCGGTTTGTTGGAATTTTCTCTTAACCACTGACTTACGCCATTTGGAAGACGGCGAGGAAGTGACTTGAACAACTTTAATCGGTCTTTTGTCTGAAGCTGAGACCGATGGAGAAGCAGGAATCGACTGAAAATGGAAACAAACAAAATGATGAACAAAGAAAAAAAAAATTATGATTAAGATGAGTGGAAAAATGATATTTTACCGAGGAAAAAGGCGGGGCATCAGAAATAGTCTCTGGTGGAGACTTAATCTCGGTTGAAGAATCTCTGCTCGGAGTGGTGGCTGTGTATAAAATAAAAGATAAGTTACAGCCATATTAGAAGGAAATTATAAACAAAAAATTAGATGACTAACCAAATGGATGGATGGTTTTACGGAGTGCTCGAGGCAGAGAAAGATCATAGGAGCGGTCAGTAAACTGATCCCACGTGGTAGCATAACCGGCGAGGGCTACCCCTGTATAGTTCAGACGGAAGCTTGCTAACTGGAAGAAGCGTCTGAGATGATTCCCCATAGCCGAAAGCTTATCAGCTTCAAATATGCCCTTGGTGGGAGGACGATGATCCGCTGTGTTGGCCGTAAAAAATTTAGAAGGGGCCGGGATCGGCTGAACAAACCCAAATTGCCGAGCCACATACTGAGGAGAATAAACCTCAGTACTCGGCAGTAGTTTCGAACGTGATTTAAGCCCCACATGAAGGTCCCGAGGGGCTGGATACGAATACCATACATCTAAATGTTCACCGGCGCGAGAAGAAGATAGCTGGCCCTGAATGGCTTCAAACCGAGCCAGAAACCAAGAGGGGCCGGTGAGACGATCAACAAATAGAGCCTAAGAAATAGCCGAATCAGAGGCTGGCTCATAAAAAGCTTTGAAATAAGTAAGAAAATCGGAGGATTGACCAGAGGTCATCGGCTGCGGACAGCCGAGAGCTAGCCCATAAGAATCAAATTGGGCAGCCGAAGTCGGATTGAAAGGAGATTGGCATAAAGCAGGAATATAGAATTGAAGAAACATTTGCAGAAACCAAAAAACGCCACACTCAGAGCCGATGGCAATGCCATCACCGGAAGGTAGTGGCTTAATAAAATCAAAAACTTCCCTGTAGACGAAGGCAAGGAAATATGGCCCCAAGGCCAATTTATCGCCGTTAGCTAAACCAACGACGATTGGAACAAAATCTCAGTTAATTTTCTACGAACGAATGCAGAAAAGATTGTGGCATAACCAGTATAGAAGGAACTCCGTGTGTTCCTTCTTGGTGACCGGGGCAGGGGATTCACCTGCAAATTTTCGAAGAAATTTAGAATAAGCCAAATCATTTAGATTAAGGTGTGTCTCAAAATCAGACACACCGTCAGGGTTGTAGACCATAGAGAGAGTAATGCCATGAGGGCATAAGCCAACAATGGCGGCCACATCAAAAAGGGTGGGGGTAAGAGGCCCCCTTTTGAAAAGAAAAACATTAGAAATAGGGGACCAGAAACAAAGAGCAGCGGCTAGAAGAAGATTATCGGCTATAGGAGGGTGCCGAGATAATTGAATTGCTTCATAAATGTCGATTTCCCGCCAGAAGGCGCCAAAAACGGATTCTACTCTATCTAACCAGGCCAAATATGCTTCCGAAACACTTGGCCAGGTTCTGAGACTCTTTCCTGTTGAAGCTGATGAGTACCAAGAATGGAGATGAATAATCCTTTTCCAAGGAAGTCCCTCATCAGAGAAAGGGGAGTCAGTAGGAGATGGTGCATTTATAAGAGAAGGACCTAGTATGAACCTAGATGGATCTAAATCGACGAAAGGTTTGAGTATAGTATAGTCAAGAGATGGATGAGAAGGAAGAGGAGGAACCAAAGACATTGTTCAGAAGAAGAGAAAAGCCGAGAGAATCGGTTACGAAAAGAGAAGAAGGATGAAGGAGACGAAGAAGAGGTTTTAGTGAAAGATATGAGGAAAAGAAAATAAGAATTGGAAGAGACAAAAATAATGGGAAGCTTGAGGAAGAAGAAAAGGCCGTCGTATCGAACTGTCGCTTCGATTACGAGTCCCAAGGTCGGCTGTAATGATGAATAAACAACGGCAATTAAGATGAGTTAATTAATGCCGCACATGAGACAAAAATAGAGAATGCGATCGGGGCCGTAAAGAAGAGAATAAACGGCTTAGATTAAACCGTACAGAAGATCGTAGTGCAGAATACGTCAGAGAATTTGAATTTGATTGGACCGAGAAATACGTCTCGGATTAAGCCCGCTTTCGACAACAGAAAATTGTTTGAGACGAAAAAAGTAACGCCAGCTACCGAAGCATCACTTCGAAAACTGACGAGGGGGCAATTGTTGAGCCAGTTAGGCGCGAACAGCTGGCATACCGAGTCCATATCCGTAAGACGGCTAAAACGGCAGACCTAGAGTACACCGGACACATACAAGCCGCACTGGACCGAGGAGTTATAACAACCGCAAGCAGTTACGAGCGGTTCCGATCGGCCGAAGGTGGTCCTACGAATCAGGAGATAGTGGCTGATCGTGCAAGAGCGATAACTGACGCAAAGGCGGTTCTATAAATAGGCATATGATACCCTGAAAAAGGGTCTTCGCCTCTGCGCACAAAAGACCACCTTTATTTTTCTGCATCTTTCTATTCTCGCATTTTCTGTTTTCCTTAGGAGTAATTCCTGTAATTTCCCATACTCGGAGTCTGTCTGTCCTACGGGCATCACTTTTCTGTTCCCATACTTGGAGTCTGTCTGCCCTACGGGCATCACTCCCCTGCTTGTGTACTTTTTCCTTTTGCTATTCAATAGAAAGTCATCTTTGGCTCTTCCTGCCGATCTGATCACAAGTTGCTTGGTCATTCGGCTCGTTTCTTAGTCGAATTCTGGGCTCTCCCTCTCCATTCGGCTCATCCCGCCGAAGCGAATTTACTGCGGAGGTTTTCGAACCCGGCTGATTCGATCCCTCATCGGCCTAATCGCTTGATCCTCTGTGGGCGCATATTTTGAGGGTCATAATCCGCAGCCGTCTCGCATCTCGACAATCTTCTCAAGGAGAATTATTGACGGGGTCAAGAGTCGGGATGTTCGGCACCCAACAGGCGCCGTAGGAACTGTCACTGGTGGGGGTACAGCTGTAGCTGGTGCGGCCACTGGAGTAGTCGGTGGTGGAGCTGACTGCTCTGGTGCTCTAGGCGCTGTGCTCGGCGGCGGAGTAAATATCTCACACATCCTCTGTAACAGTGCCCCCTGCTGCCTCGTCGCCTTAGTTAGGGCAGCCAACTGCTCTCTCAAATCGGGAGTTGCACTCGGCCCTGCCTGCTTAGGCATCTCGGGTGGTGCGGCACGATCCCGCGTCGACGGTCGACCTCGGCGTCGATACATGGCTACCTGAAACCAAAACAAGGGTCAGATACAAAGCACAATCAACTCTCGACGCAATCAAGCGAAAGTCTAGAAGGTCGCCCCTATTTTTTCTCAAAATTATGTCTTCTGCAACTGACATAATTTTATTGGCCGAAATAGACACTTCTTCAGTCACTCACTCCACTCTAGGAGGAGTTAAAATAATTCAATCGCTGACTTTCGCGATAATTCACGCCTCTCGCGTCTTGCCTTCCTAAAGTTTACCAAGTTTAAGGTTTCTTAGGTCCCAACGACCTAATACTAAGCTCTGATTCCAACTTAATCTGTCACGTCTCAGATTACACGTTTCCCCGGGCACGCCAACAGACCCGCCGCATACATAGGAATTATTCCTGTATACAAAGCGATAGTTGTACCTGTAAACAAAATCAAGCTACAACCACAAGGTAGAGAGCTGCTAAAAGAAAACATATATAAATAAACATTAGGTTCACTATATATACAAAGTCTCCAAAATACAGACACCACTCACTCCAGCGAGCAAACTAACATAAGTATATACATAAACCAAAAATACCCCAAAACTACTTGTGGGAGGTACTCCTCTAGCACTGCAACCCGGGAAGGGATCTAGCTCGCGACTCCCTTTCCACGATCCATTTCAGCGACAACAGCAGCCGCAGAAAAGGCTCTGCAAAAAATGATCAATAACTGGGTGTGAAAAATACTGCAAAAAGGAGTAGTCCTCAGTGGGGACCGCTACCGACCTCAACATGGCTCACCCACTAAGTCTACAGAAAGTATGCTCAAGGATAGTAAAGGAAGCTGAAAAAACTCTACAGCTACATGCCACTATACTATCGCTAACCAACACTAGCTATCTATAGATATAAATCTCTGACCCAATCTCACTAGGGACTGTGAATGCACCCGTCCCGCCTGTCGAAGCTACACCAACCACCACCACGTTGGGTTACTAGTGGAGAGCAAGTCCAACCAGGACACTACGACATCAACGCAAAAGCACTAAGCCCAACTCCGGAGTGGCACTCGTGGGCGCTACCCAACCGAGTATGCAAGCGTGTCTCTGCCGAGCTCAATCAGGTTCTCACAGGCTATAATCAAAGCAAATGGGTCTAACTAGTCTAACAACCAACACTCACGTGCCCTTGGCACAATCTGATGCAAATACAGAAATCTGGGTCCACCGTCAACCGCGACGACACCCGACAGTCCGAAACATTCTACACACTGCTATAAATTAAGCTCGGCATCCCAGCACGAGCGTAAACTCATCCTACACTAACCTGGGTACCCATCACATACTAACAGCGACGATACAATCGAACCACAGCTTCTAAAGCTAAATCTGGTAGTTTTCAGAAAATGACAGTGTAGGATCTATAGTTTTCTCCTAAGTCAATTCCAAGTCTATGGAGAATAATATAGTGGTATAGATGGGAATTAGGTGGGTGAAAAGACGGAACATCGGGCAAAGATGAGGAGTGAAAAAATAAAGCATCAGGGAATGAGAATGGAGAAGAAGACAATGGTGAAGGAGAAACTACCATGTGGCAAATTCTATGGGGAATAATATAGAAGTATAGATATAGATGGCAAAGTCTATGGAGAATAATATAGAGGTATAGATAGAAAGTGAGCGGGTGAAAAGACGAAACATCGGGCGAAGATGGGGAGTGGGAAAACGAAGCATCAGGGAATGAGAATGGGGAAGAAGACAAGGGTGAAGGAGAAACTACCATGTGGCAAATTCTATGGGGAATAATATAGAAGTGTAGATGGAAAGTGGGCGGGTGGAAAAATGAAGCATCCGGCGGAGATGGAGAATGGACAGACGAAGTATCAAGGAATGAGAAGGGGGGAGAAGGCACGGGTGAAGGAGAAACTGCCATGTGGCAAATTCTATGGGGAATAATATAGAGGTATAGATATCGATATAGATATAGATATAGATGTGTAGCCTTCAGATTAAGTAGTACCACTATTTCTAAAGGTATATGTTAAAATTACAAACGAGATCATACAATTCTCTTTCAAATAGAACAACTCTACATACAAAATTCCACGATGCATTAGAATTGTGTACTCTTTAATATAAACAGTAGATAGTAAATTTTTATACATAGATTTAAGTCCAAATATAGTTTAAATTTGTTCACAATTGTGCCAAAGTATAATTGATTATATTTTATGACAAAATTCATGATTTCGACCTAATTTTAATGATACGAAATATCATGCATCTCTCTTTAAGGATGGTTGTCTTTAGTCGCATACTCACTCGAGATATTTCAGCCAGAGTTTAGCCCTAACTAGAGACAGATGATATTACCTTCGCCTTCTATATTGCCCTATGTCTTTTACTTCAATTTAGTTTTCTATAACCACAACAATTAATGGAGGATAACTTATTTCAAACACCTTATTAGAGTCGCGTTGAATAGTTCTCACAACTTTTCCAATCATCATGGCACGATTATTTATTTATTAATAAAAAACCAACCGAACTATTAGTAAGGAAATTTAGAATTAATTAGAGAGTCGAGAGAACCTTAGGAAAACAAACGAGGCGAATCTTATGAAGTTCCCAATTCAAATTAGCCCATGTTGCCATGTTGGGCTCCCTATAAACCTGTATGGTCTCTTTTAGATAATCGAACCGAACTGAACCGAAACTAGATGGGTCAAATGATATCGGATTCCTATTTGGACTTGATTGTTTGGGTAAATTTCAAATTGTCCCTCTATGGTGTACCTTATTTTTACTTTGCCACTTTACAGTTCAAAAAATTACACTTTAATTATACTGTATAGCGCATTTTTTACTTTGCCCTCTATAGTTTTCAAAAAAAAGTTTCACTTTGCCATCCTAGTTGATATAGGATTTTTTGGTAAAATACAAATTAAATCACAGAAAGAAAAGGTGCAAGAACTATGGAATGACAAAGTAAAAATGCGTTAAACCACACTGGGGGCAATTTGAAGTTATATACGTACTCTTCACTTTTCACAAAACTTGCTAACCGTACTAAAATGGTTCATAAATATGTAATGTTGATTTTTGATTTTCTCTTTCTTTTTTGGGTCTAAAAGCAAATTCTCTTGAATTTAGGATTACAACTTATGAAATCAGACTCAAGGTTAGATGTCTTGATTAAGTTCAAATGTTTAGTTCGTGTAGGTCAAAAATGACTGAGGGCGTGATTCGTTGGTCGTAAAACATATAGAAAATTATTTTTCGACTTGAAATTTTATTTTTTTATATTTATTTAGCCCTAAAAATATTCTTTTAAATTATTTTTACAGATTTGAGAAAACTAGAGTGCTTCTATTTCCTGTTGATTTTCGACTAAAAACGAAAATTTAAACTACGTGAAAATCTTTTCATCCATTTTTTTCTATCAAATCAAGAAAATATAAATTTTTTTCCATTCAACCAGATGGAAACTATTTTTTATCCTCTATAAACCAAATACAATAAAAAGTTTTCCTTTTTTTATCGAAATTTGTTTTTCCAAATAATTACATTTTATACCTTCTAAATCAAACTTAGGGTGTGTTTGGTTCGCTTCTTTTTTACCCTGGAATCGGAATGTGTGAATCCGTTTGTGGGTGTTTGGTACACGAGAGTTCCATTCCGTGATCCCCAATCACCTCTTTTTTCAATCCGGCCCAGGAGGCCGGATTGGAAGTTGAATTCGGACGGAATGGATATTTATTCGGATTAAATTTATTTTTTCAACTTTTTTAATTAAAATATGAGTTAAAATTTAAAAATTAAATATATAATTTTAAATTTTAATTTGAACTTAAATTAAAAATTAAAATTTAATCAAGTATTTCGAATCTAACTTATGAATTTGAATTTAAATTAAATTTTAATTTATATAAAGTTTTATTCAAATTTTATTTCAAACTTAAATTAAATTTATGGATTCAAATTAAAATTTAAATTGTAATTTTAAGTTTGAATTTGAATAAATCGAAATTTAGTTTTATATTTTGAATTATCCACTCAACTTCAAAGTTTAATTTTTTTAAAAAAAAATAGATTTAAAATTTTGACATTATTTCAAAATTTTGATGTAAAATTTTAATATTTAATTTTTAATTTGAATTTAAATTAATATATTATAAAGATAATGTTAGTATATTAATTTGATTACGTTTTTTATATCCACCTGAACCAAACACCGACAATGGGAATGATTTATTCTGATTTCGATTCAGGTGATGAACTAAACAGAATTAGGTAATGAGTCATTCTAATTCCGATTCCAGCTTATTTTTATTTCGATTCCGATTCCGACTCCGACTTGGAACCAAACACGCCCTTAGTCTAATGAAGTTCAATTACTGGAATTAGGTTACTATACTATTAATAGTACCAAGTTATTAGTGCTATTAGATTTTCAACTCTTGGATGAAGGATATGCAGTTAGGCTGATAGTGGTCCTCTAGGGTTGAGTGAGTAGTTGGTTGAATAATATGATCTAATGGGTGGAAATGGTAAAAAGGATAAATTTAACGGCGGAAAACTCGATAGCACATAGTGCTTGGTTCTATTGATAGTATAGTAGCCGGACTCTAATTACTGTATATTAAGGGCATGTTTAGATGCTCATTTTTTTGGAGCATAGTATAACTATTCTATAGGTGTAGGAAAATTTTTCTAAAAGCTGTTTGGATGGTTCAAAAACACACCAATAAAATAGGGTATAATTAAACTATACCCTAAGGTGGCGTTTGGCTCGGGTACAAAGGAGAGGATAAGGGGGTTATCCCCCCTTTACACCCGAACAAAATTTTGGGGGGTGGGAACAAGTTGTTCCCACCCAACCCGGTACAAGATTGTACCGGGTTGGTTGTTCCCACCCAGGGTGGAACAAGGGGTGAGAACAAGTTGTTCCCACCACCGGGTAGAGAGAGAGAGAGAGAGAGCACCCCGGGGTAGATAGAGAGAGAGAGAGATTTTTATTTTAAATTTAAATTTAAATTTATAATTTAAAATTATAAATTTTAAAGTTTAAATTTTAAATTTGATATTTTTAAATTTTAAATTTTAAATTTGATATTTTTAGTTTTTAAATTTTAAATTTGCTATTTTATATCAATTTAAAATTAAATTTGCTATTTTATATCTTTGAAATGTGTCTTAAATTTAAAATTTGATATTTAAAATTAAAATTTTGAAAATTTAAAATTTAAAATGTAATTTCAAATTTTAAAATTTAAAAGTTAAAATTTTTAATTTTCAATTTAAAATTATAAGTTTAAAATTTAAAAATTTAAATTCAATTATAGGGGTAATATCATTATTTTCTATTTATAACTAACAACTATTCCTCTTATTCCCAATAACCATCCAAACACAATTTTTCTAGTTCCAACTTATACTCACATTTTCATCCAGACAAAAAAATATCCTTGTTCTTACAAAAATCCATACTTTTACCTATCCCCGGTATAACTAGTTTCTCACGCCCCGAGCTCCGCCAATTTGGTCGGATTCGAGCACATGATAGACGCCGAACGGACAGTACCTCCCATGTCTGTCCAAGGCTCCAACAACAAGTATATTACACGCAAGTCAAAAGAGAATTGCGGAATATACAAGGTTTGCACGAGGGCAAACGACAATCACAGTGAAAACATCGAAGCTAGCTAAACAATCGATACACATGTCATTTGATTACATTTGCATCAAACACAAGTAGTCTATTACATTCATTTACATCACGATTCTCCTTGCCCAAAATATAATTTACATTATCTTTATATTACAACATACAAAAGTTAAATACTCCGAATGTAGGGTATGCCTATGTAACTCTGAGGCCGCTATCTACGGCGCGACTCCCTTGCCTTGATCCTCCGCCGCCTCGCTCGCGTACGGATCTGCAGGGTTAGTGGTAATGAGAACTAGAAGAAGTTCCCAGTGGGTTCAGCCGCCGACCACGCCGATTCGTCCACTAGGTCTAATTCAGGCATATGTATTTCAATAAAGAAGAATAACAAACCAACTAATGCACTTCTAATACAATGCCTGCAAGCAACAATTCACAGATAGATATTCATATTCAAATACATGATTATTATGCATGCATGTCCTTTTCATTTTCCTTTGGCCTTTACCCAATCAACCTGGGGTGCTCCTGGTTTACCCCAACTCACAGTCCACATATCCATCTAACGGGGGAGGCACAAGGCACTACCGCCCGAAGGATTTTCGCCCGGCACGTCCACCCGTGGTGCTTTTCTTCTCCGGAGTACACCGCTCGTGGAGGAGCGACCTCTCACAAGCCGGAACCAATACATGTGAGTATGATCTCATCCTCAAATTTTGAGGAGGTATGGCCAACCTGTCACAATTCTCACTGTCTCAATACTGATGAATGGTTAATACTTATTCATACTACCATTTGCCAATGTCATAGCGGTCCTGATGCCACAGTACACATGATGTCACTCAGGTTAAACCTTATTTAACTATTCTCTTTTCGATGCCAATCGAGTCACTAATGTCAATGTCGCCTTTGTTTACTACGGTCACAGTCATTTCTCACATTCACATGCATATAGGGTGTTTTACTATCTTTGTTCACATGGCTATACATCATTATAATAATCTTACGCAGATAATTGTTACAACCAACATATGCCGTTCATTACCCTACATGCAAGAATGCTATAATATCAACATGCTCAAAGGAAGGACATAGACATAGAAAGAGATCTGATGTTTCCGGATAGCACCCCCCACCTTTATGTGTTACAAGGATGCCGTGGCTCAGATTCTATGATTTTTAGACTTGTTCGCCGCGAGCTACGATGATTTGTACTATTTCTGCTTGTCTTTCCAATATCTTTGCGTACGCTCGTCGTTTCGCTGAACCGAGCGCACCGATGCATTCGTAGACCTACCAATTCGGTTAAAATGATATCAAAACCAAGTTTGAACCTCAAAATCACAAAACCCTAAATATAGGTCCTCTACAATATCATCTTCTCTAATCAAGCCCCTAGCTTGACAAAACATGGAGGAAAAACCACCATAGACATTTCTAAATGCTTCAATTAGAAGCAAAAATCCAAAACCTAACCTAAAATCACAAGAACTCACCTTTGGAGTCCAAATCTTTCCTTCAAAGCCCTGCTCTAGCTTGGTCTTCACCTTGGAGAGCTTCTTCTCTAAGCTTTTCTCCTCCAAACCCTCCTTGGTCCAAGCCCTAGAGAGAGAGGGAGAGAGAGAGAAGAAGGATTTTAGAGAGAGAGAGGGAAAGGTTTGAGAGTGAGAGTGAGAACAAATGAGCCCTCATTCATGCCCTAGCTCAAATAACCCCTCACATGCCATATTTGCATTTAAACCCCTCAACTTTTCACTCTTGCAACCAGCTCTTACTGGGCATTTTCGGGCTCGGGGACCGGTCTCTCCCCTTCAGGGACCGGTTCCCGAGAGCTGTCCTGCAATCTGCGTAGAAGGGGACCGGTCTCCCCCCGATGAAACCGGTCTCCGGGGACCGGTCTCCCGCCGAAGGACCGGTTCCAGAGAGCTCGATTTCCAGGACTTAGCCGATTTTTCCCTTCGTTCGGCTGATCCACGTTCGGGAACCGGTCTCTCACCCAAGGGACTGGTCCCCGAGAGTAAAAATTCTGAAAATTCTCCAGGATTGTAGTTTCACTCTCTCGGGTCCCTCTATACTCTACATATAGGCTCCAATTTACTTCTAGCCTATAGTAGCTCCTTCCTTTCCACGTTCGCTCATTTCGACGGAACTCGGCACGACTTACGGGGAAGTGATATGTTACATAGTTCCTACTAATTTCATAACCAAACGGAGTCTAAAAAATATTGTAAAACTAAAATCTACTATTTTCTCTAAAAAATCTTACAATATTTTTCGGGTCACCTCCCCGACTCGCCCAACTTTCTCCTTCTCATCTCTGATCTCCCTTCCATTGCCCTCTCCACAACTCCTAACCATCTCACCGCTGCTGCTGCTGCTCTTATCTCAGCCGCCGCCGCCGCCACACTCATTTCGGCCACCGCCGTTGCTGCACTCATCTCTCCCACCGCCGCAACAGTCACAGTCACCTTGGCCGCCGCCGCCACACTAACCTCGGCCGACATTTTCTTACCTCGAGTTTCTCTACCCCCTCGACTTGCGATGGCCGGAGAAGTGACGCTCCATTTTTTTTTCTCCTCCAATAGGTAAAGAAGGAATGACCGGATTTTTTTTCTCAATAGGTTCCATTTTGAAGGAATCATCCGATTTCTTTTTTTCTCAGTAGCTTCCATTATAGAAAGCCAATGTTTGAAACATGAAGCTTAGCCAAACAAGCTTGAATTAATTAAAGAATATCAAACTATTTTATTTTTAGATATCTTTAAAATTTTATTTTTCAAATTTAAAATTATTTAATAGCTCCCTCAAGACTAATTTTAAAAAATTGTCAGAAATCCTATAGAATTGTGTAATATATATCCAAACGGATTTTAAAATAAATCCGTGAAATTTTTTAAAGTTACAAAAATTTTCATTTATAATTTGGACCAACTATAATATTTAGACTCCATAAACACTCTTTTTTTTTTTTTTTTTTTNTTTTTTTTTTTTACTGTGCATCCAAACAAGCGAGCCCAAATAGAAATAAACGGGCGAAGTCAACGTGCGGTTCCGCCGACGACTCACCCGTCTCCCTCTGCGCGGACTCATCTGCCCCGATCCCTCTCGTAAACCCCGATCCCCATGAAATCGCTCCTCTCCTCGCTATCCCACCGCACATATGAAGCCCTAGCGCGCTTCTAGGGTAGGGTTTCTCTCTCTCCCCTACCTCGTCACGCCGCCGCATGAAACCCTAGCGCGGTGCGGTCTCTCTCTTCCTCCCTCCTCCGCCGCCGCATGCAACCCTAGCGCGCTAGGGTCTCTCTCTCTCTCTCTCTCTCTCTCAGCAGCGAGGAGGCGGAGGTTGTGGACGGTGCTTCTTGCAATCTCTGAGCCTTTGATTCCTCATCTAACGGTAATCCCTCTCTCTCTCTCTCTCGCGCGCTCTCTCTCTCTCTCTCTCAGGCCATTATAGAGCTATTTCATCAGCATAGGTTTGTTTTCTGTTTTGATACTAAAATTGGAGATATTGGTATCAAAATAATCTTTGTAAAATAAGTTATGCTTTGATCACAAATCGAAGCCCTGGTTGAGTTTATGAAGTTGGCTTCAGATGGAGGATGTTAGAGGATTTGTACTCTTCTCTGAAATTGAAGCAGTGCTTATATTGGTAGTTGAAGAACGATGAGACATAATCAGCAATTAGGGTTTGTTGATTGTCATTTGTATCATCGACGCCATATTTTCACTTTGTCTTGTATATTTCTTGCCTATAGATTCTCTTTTGTTAATGTTTGGACAGGAAGATAAAGAGAATTTCGTGGCTTCCGTATTAAGAAGAAGTTTTTTTTTTTAAAAAAAGCTAACTACCTGTTTTATCTGTGCCATTTTAATTTTTTTATAAAAAAGCTGCTGTATCTTGCTCATTCTGTAGATATCATATTTTTCTTTCTCAGTTCTCATTGGCTATTGGCCTTCATGGAGTAAACAATCTCGAAACTGTTGCAACAGCAGTGACTGTTGAAAATTTGCAATATTCACTCTTTTGCCAATTTTCTAGTCTCTATAAAAATGTTTGTCTAGCTAAAGTATATCTACATTAGATTATCTTTGTTGTACCTTGGAAACGTGTAATTTTAATTTATTTTATTACTATGTTGATATGTCTTTCACTTTTCATTACAGACGGCTATTTTCTGAGGGAGAAGTCCGTGAAACTCTACATTGCTGCAACATTCTCTGGTGAGATAAAAAGACAAGTCATTCTAATCTTAAGTTTATACTCTGTCTCTTCCTTATGTTTTGTTCATGGTAATCTCCATAAAGAATACATGATCATGCTAGAAGCTATTGGCCTTTAATACGCTTCTTCCTCGTTATATGTGTCGTCAGACTATAGACTATTAAGTAATCTGGCAAATTCACTTGCTTCTCATGTCTCTCCTCTTTCTGTCAGCTCTGTGAGGGCATTGATTTTAAAATCGTTTCTTGATACATAGAAGAGGAGAAGATAGGGATTTATATGGTTTTGCTCAGTCGACACTGCTTTGATTGATGGAGATATGCGATTGGTCTCGATGAACAATAGTGATGTGCTATTCCACTCGACTAGTTAGCATAAAGGTTACATGTGAAAATTGTTGACAGCATCTGCCTAGATGTTTGGACCAACATTCCCAACATAATTAGGTTATTGATTTTTTCTGACTCATGTAGTGATATGCCTAGATGCTCTCGCCAAATAAGCAGCTAAAGAAGTGATTTTACTGCTTTTTATTTAGTTCTATAACTAATATTCACCTGATGCAATGAAAGCCGAAACCAAATGACGCATCTCCTTCCTCACTTCTAGCTTTACATTAAGAAAACTTTTCCAAGGCTCCTATGGCATACAGCTTGTTGATTCTTTTTTGTGTCCTGGGTTCAAAATTATATCTCACAATTTACTATTTTTTCACCCTAATTTCATCCTTGCATAAGTTTCATAGCTATTAAGTTTTGGATATAACATTGGTGCACTGACCTGAGATAAAGGACAAGATTCAAACCAAATTTAATTAGTTAGGAGATGAAGATAAGAGGGAGTTTCCTATGAATTCATGCTAACAAACACGAATAAAATCTTTGCATCTTTGGCACCATTAATATGCAAAACCTTCCCTCTTCAATTCACAGGTCATGGACAAATCTAGATCTCTTCCTCCTCACATTCGGTGCTACCAGTCGACATCACTTGACGGGTCAGGACTCATTGATTGTTATTGGGTAGGCATATCAGCCATATAATACATTTTTTTTTTCCTTTCATGTCTTGGTAGAACATTGGAGTTTGATTAACTGGGTTATAAATGATAGAATCCTTATGAAGCACACAATTTTGTTAGATACAAGATGGAATTTTTTTGGGGGGGAGAGAATTTTTGTGCTAGTTTTAAGAATCTATTACTTTCTTGTGCTTGTCGTTTAAAATTTATGTTGTAATTATCTAACTATAGTATCCGATGTCTGAAGTGTTAATTTTTTCAAAAGATAGTATTTTATGCTAATTTTTGAGAATTTGTGTTACTATTATATGCTTTTTTCCATATTTTAATTCTTTTTTTGTACTTGTGTTATGTTGGCTAAATTTAAGCGCTATGTTTTAAAAGGAAAATATTTTGTGCTAATTTTTCAAAATTTATTGCGTGATTATTTTTTGCTTAATTATTAAATTTATCATTAAATTCCAATTTTAGAAAAGATTACTTTATGCTATTATTTTCTAGAATTTGATTGTCATCAAATTAAATGATGTAAGTGTTGGAATTTAATTTCGGTGAAGGCACTTACATTATTGCAAACAAAATATGAAAGTAAAATTTAAGTGAAGGTGTACCTACACTGAGCATGAGTTACGTTTGAATTATAGTTTCACCAATCCAAACACCCCCTTTGCTCCCTCTTCCATGCCACCTTGGTTTCTCTTTCTCAGATTTGCGTCGCCAAAATAGTTAACCAAGTTGGTATACCGATTTGAACCGGTTTGAAACTGGAATTAAAAACTGGTCTTGGTAGACTGGTTGCGGATTTGGTTCAGATTTTGGCCAAACAGGTTTTGAAGTTCTGTAACCGGTGGATTGCTGATTCCGACAGACTGATTCTAGGACTTGTTCAAACTTTGGCAGGAGGCGGGAGCAGTTCTAAAATTTCGTAACTGGTGGACGGTTTCATCCCTACTTATGAATAGGGCTAGGTCCATGGAATTAGAGAGAGCATGCAATAAACACAATCTATACCTGTACATTATTCCTCATAAACTTTGCCACATGGCAAAGCCTCCTTCATCCTTGCCTTCTTCCCCCCTCCTTGCCTTCTTCTTTATTCCTAATGATCGAATTTATTATCTTTTATCTCCGCATGATGTTTCGTCTTTCCACTTATTCATTTCTTAATTAATATGTTCATATTTATTGTCATCTAAACAAATTAACTCTATAAAAGAAACAAATAAAATAAGATATGTGTTGCTGTGATTAAAGAGGAGTTCGACGCTAACAATTGTGGCGAATGAGAAGTGGGGATCAGGATTCGCCTTCCCGATATCGACAGCGTAATTAAGGTGTATATGGAGTAGTGTTCTATTGCTGTTTTTTTTTTTATTATTACGTGTAATTTATTTGCTAAAATTATAAATTTTGTTATATTTGGTTTATATCTTTTATTTGTATTGATTGATTTCTCATGACAAGTGAAAAAAGTTTAAAATATTTTACTTTGTTAATTTTCTATCTCTTACAGTATCAGCCCACCGCAATGCGCGGGTAACTTCACTAGTAGGAGCATGATAAGCCAAAAGTACTAGGGTCTCGTGGGTACACAGTACCTTATCACACACCGGGGTTGTTGTCCCTTTCTGGGCTCTTCGCTCTCCTCTCCCTTCCCTTCCTCCCCTCCTCTCTTCTCCGGTGAACCTATGGTGGAGTGTGTCATTGCCGACACCTGGGGCTCTTCCCTCTCCTCTCCCCTTCCCTCCCCTCCTCTCTTCCTGCGGTGGAGTGTGTGTGTAGAGGGCGAGCACTTGCTTGATTAACTGATACCAAAGAGACCAAATAAGGGTTTTTGAGTGGTTTTGTCATGTGTATCCTTGATAGGAGGATGAACTAATTTGAGCTTAATTTGTGGAGGGTGAGAGATGAGTGGTTGGTTGCCATTGTTTTGATCACTTGGCATGATATTGGCTGCTAAAGGTGGCGCCTTTCTGATGTTTTGAGGAGAGATTCCTACAAACAGGTCATGTTCAGTTGGTTGTTTTCACTAAAGAAAATGAGAGTCCCTGCTTGATTAGTGGGTGTAAAATAGAGCAAATAAGGGTTTTTAATGATTTTTTTATTCACGTTTTTGGATAGGATGATGAATTGAAATGTCTATTTTCTCTAGTGGAAACTTCAAAAACCCCCCCTGTGGTTTTGTACTTTTTCATTTTAGTACCCTGTGGTTTAAAGTGTATCAAGTTAGTACCCTGTGGTTTCTCACTTTATCACTTCAGTACCCTGTGGTTTCTCACTTTATCACTTTAGTACCCTGTGGTTTAAAGTTTATCAAGTTAGTACTTTGTGGTTTTATTTTTGTATCAAGTTAGTATCCTGTGGTTTTTAAACCACAAGGTACTAAAGTGATAAAATGCGAAACCACAGGGTACTAACTTGATACACTTTAAACCACAGGGTACTAAAGTGAAAAGGTGCAAAACCACAGGGTACTAACTTGATACATTTTAAACCACAGGGTACTAAAGTGAGGAAAAGTGAAACCACAAGGGGGGTATTTGAAGTTTTCCCTTTTTTCTATGAGTAGCGCTAATTTGAGCTTATTTTGTGGAGGCAAGAGAAATGATTGTTGTGGCTTCTAAAGGTGGCACTTTAACAGTCATT
>NW_017891197.1:0-16477 GCF_001540865.1 Ananas comosus
TCGTACGAGATAACGAGCTTCATTGTTTGGCCAGCTATTACCGACGGTTCTCGAAGATTGGCAAGTTACTCTCCCCCTCAAGGCTCACGCATAAAGCACCAAGTATTGGAATAGATGCGTGTAAAGGGCTTCCAAGAGTTTGAAGCAAAGATTGCCGACACGACTGCCCCGATCCTTACCTTGCCGACTGCTGGAGCAGGGTATGTGATTTATAGTGATACTTCCTTTAATGGATTGGGCTGTGTCTTAATGCAGGACGGGAAAGTGATCGCGTATGCATCTCGCCAATTGAAGGATTATGAACGGAATTACCCCACTCACGACTTGGAGTTGGCGGCCGTAGTCTTTGCATTGAAGCTATGGCGCCACTACTTATACGGCGAGCGATGCGAAGTATATAAGGATCACAAGAGTTTAAAGTATTTATTCACTCAGAAGGAGTTGAACTTGAGGCAGCGCAGATGGTTGGAGCTACTCAAGGATTATGATTTGACGATACTTTACCACCCGGGCAAGGCTAATGTGGCGGCGGATGCGCTAAGTAGGAAATCGACTGAGAACTTAGCGATGCTTGTTGTTACTCAACCGCCGTTGATCGAGCAGATGAAGCGGTTGGAGTTGGAGGTGGTGGCTCCTGATACACCTTTGAGACTGATGACTTTGGTGGTGCAACCTACACTTATAAATAGGATTAAAAAAAAGCAAGCTTCCGACTCAGAGTTGCTAAAGATTCGAACTAAGATAGTTGATGGTTGCACCGGTGACTTCACTTTAGACGGTGATGGATCGATGCGTTTCCGCGGACGACTTTGTGTACCGGCGGACGTGAGCATTAAAGAGGATATTCTTCAAGAAGCACATCGAGCACCGTATGCTTTGCATCCGGGAGGCACCAAGATGTACAAGGACTTGAAGTTACTTTATTGGTGGCCCGGGATGAAAAAGGATGTTGGTGAGTTCGTTGCTAGATGTTTAACCTGCCAACGGGTGAAGGCTGAGCACCGAGTTCCTGCGGGGAAGCTGCAGAGCCTACCGATTCCAGTGTGGAAGTGGGAAAAGATCACTATGGACTTCGTGATGGGATTGCCTCGCTCACAGGCCGGGCATGATGCTATTTGGGTGATCGTGGATAGATTGACGAAATCGGCACATTTCATACCTATCCACACTACTTGGACTGGTGAGAGACTCGCACAGGTTTATTTGGACGAGATTGTGCGATTGCACGGGGTACCTACTTCTATAGTATCGGATCGAGATCCCCGCTTTGTATCCCACTTTTGGCGGAGCTTACAGGACGCTTTGGGTACGCGCTTGGATTTCAGCACTGCTTTCCACCCCCAGAGTGACGGGCAGTCAGAGCGTACTATTCAGACTCTCGAGGACATGCTTCGAGCTTGTGTGATTGACTTCCAGGGAGGATGGTCGCAGCATCTACCGATGGCAGAGTTTGCTTATAACAACAGTTATCAAGCAAGCATCAAGATGGCACCGTTCGAGGCACTTTATGGACGGAAGTGTAGATCGCCACTTCATTGGAGTGAAGTTGGTGAGAGATTGGCTTTAGGCCCTGATGTGCTCCAGGAAGCAGAGGACAAGATTCGCATTGCTCGGGAGCGATTGTTGACGGCCCAGAGTAGGCAGAGGAGTTATGCTGATCGGCGTCGACGAGACTTGGAGTTTCAGATTGGAGATCATGTCTTCTTGAAAGTCTCGCCGACTTGAGGGATTAGACGATTTGGAATCCGGGGCAAGTTGAGCCCCCGATTCATTGGACCGTTTGAGGTTTTGGAGCGGGTAGGCCCGGTAGCGTATAGACTTGCTCTACCGCCGAACCTATCGGGTGTACACAACGTATTCCATGTATCGGTCCTTCGGAAGTACATCCACGACCCGGCTCACGTGTTGGATGCTACGCCTTTGGAGCTGAGGGATGATTTGAGCTTTGAAGAGCAACCCTTGAGGATTTTGGCTCCCGAGGTAAAAAGATTGCGGAACCGAGAAATTTCTTACGTGAAGGTGCTTTGGAGCAACCACGACGAACGCGAGGCCACTTGGGAACTGGAAAGCGCGCTGCGGGAGCGCTACCCCCATCTTTTTCAGATGGAAGCTTGAGGTAGTTGTCATCTAGAGTTTCGCGGACGAAACTCCCTTTTAGGAGGGGTGAATGTAGCACACTGGACCTTTGCAAATTGCGAGGTTCTAGTGTTTGGATGTATTTCGAGCTTTTCCACACTTGGTGGAGGGTTGTAGAATATTTTCCGATCTAAAAAGTTCGAAAACTGGAATTCTGGACAAGTCTTGAGAGTTTTTACTCTCGGGGACTGGTCCATGGAAGGAGAGACCGGTTCCCCAGTGAGCAGTATTGCGGCAGCCCTGAGGCAACCGGTCCCTGGCGGGCGAGACCGGTCCCCGAGCGCGCCTTCGCAGAGAGAGACCGGTCCGCGCAGGGAGAGACCGGTTCCCGAACGTTGGTTCTCCGGGTTCGCAACGAGAGACCGGTCCCTGCTGGGGAGAGACCGGTCCCTCTGGGCGAAAACTGCCCAGACCGGGCTGATGCAATATTGGATTTTTGAGGGGCCTCACAGGATTTTGTTACAAGAGAAGGCTTATATGGCCACTTCTCCTTCTCCCCTTCCTCACTTCACCATTTTTTTTGCTGCTAGAGAGAGAGAGAGTGGGAGAGGAAGGAGAAGGAAGGAGAAGAAGAGCTTGTAGAGGACTTGGAGCTTCATCTCCACCATTTCTTCTCCATTTTGGTGGATTGGAGCTTGCCTTTGGAGCTTGGTGGTGGACCAAACTTCAACCCTAGGGCATTTTGAGCTTGGATTGAAGCTTCCAAAGGGTTAGTAACATGTTTCTCCTATAGATTCTTGTTTTGGTGATTTTTGGGAGATGAAACCCTAGAAATGAGATTTAGGGTTGATTTTGGGGCTTTTTGGTCTAGGGCTTTTGAGGCTAGATTTTTTTTGGATTAGAACCCTCCTTTGGGTTAGATTGGAAGGATCCTAGCCTTCTTTTGGAGCTTGAGTGAGAATTTCTACTCCCTAGGTGAGTTTTTGCCCTATTCTTGTGATTGTTATTGTTCGAGCCTAGAGTTGCTCGTAATGCTTGTGTATCTCTTCGCTGATCACTTTTAGGGTATCTTGAGGCTCGTGGACAACTCCGTTCGGCGAATCGAAGGAGCACGCGACGGTTCGGTGGGTTTGACCTAGCCTATGATATGAGAAATGCTCATATTTGGCAAAATATGTTTCGTAAAGTAGAAATTCATGCATTTCCATGTTAAATGTATTTAATATGAATTTTAGAATGCTTAACATGCATATATTATGTATAGTGAAATTTTAGACCCCTATGTGGTAGAGTGCATGCATGTGAGACTTAGCATTCTAGTTATGATTGGGAACCATGATTCCTATTATGGAAATGAATCTTGCTTTCATGCATTTAACCTATATGCCAATTGTGACATTAGGAATGTTAGAAGCCTAGAGAGGGCTTGAGAACTTGGACTATTTGAGAATTGGGACAATGTCATAAAGAGGCATTGGGCCCGGGTCATGGTAATCATTGGTATTAATGTTTTAATTGAAACATAGAATAAGATTTGGGCTCGATCTGTTGTGATGCTTAAGTGTCATAAAGAGGCACTAAGCAAGTGAGTGTTGGGACATCACTTAGAGACATTGGGCTAGATCCTTGGGATGCTAGTGACCTTGCCATGTTAGAGACATGTGGATAGAGTATTTGAGACAGTGACCTTGCTTGTTTGCCATTTGTGCTCATTCGCACATGCTTGTGAGGGTCGCTCCCTACAAGCCGGCACTCCGGAGTTAGCCTACGCGACTTATGTTCGCTCGTGCGGTATTGAGAAGCCTACGGGGTCGAGTGGGACAGACACATTCCAAGAGTAGGGATGTTGGGCTACCACAGGCACTTAGGCGGCACAAGCTGGACTACCTTTGGTAGGTCCTTAATTGGAAATGAAAATCGACACGGTATGAGTTTGTTATAATCACTACTAAATAGAAAGTGGTAGTTGGATTACTCGGACTTGCTTCTAACATAGATTTGGACTTTGGGTATACATACATACAAGTAGTATGCTAGGAGACATTGCTTAATTGCATTCATATAAACAATGTTGCTATGATAAGGGATAATCCTCATAATTTCATTAAGCAAACCATGACATTATTTATAGCTAAGTAGAGACACATTCTTCATGACAAGATCATTGTGCATTACATGAATGCCATGTTTAATTGCAAGTAATATTTTAGCATTTTCATTATACTTTCAAAGATGCAAATTACTCGTTATTGCTTTTGACTTACCCTTCTTTTTTGGGCCTAGTGGTGCAATGAGCTGAGGTCAGTAATTGCCCACTAGGAATTATAAATTATAGTTCTCACGCCCTCTGTTTTATGTTTTCTTTCAGAGCCTTCCACGCCGGGAGAGGCTAGGGACCGCGGGAAGGGAGTTGCTTCGAGCTAGCTTCCTTCGAGGACGATTTGATAGGTGGTCTACCTCTCGTGGTTTTATTTTGTGAGAGGTTGTGAGTTGTACCCGTTTATGTATAGAGACCACCCTTCTTTTGGATCTTTGTTTTTCTTTTTGAGGAGATAGTACTGTACTACTTTATGGCTACTTTTATTGTTTAGTTATGTTTCTTTTACTCTGGTTTAGATGATAGAACTTTACTCGCTCTAATATCATTAGTTATCACTATGCTATTTGTTCTACTTCTTGCTTTACTTCCGCTTTTGTTGTAGACGCCTTATATGTGTAGACATATGGCGGGTATGGGCGCGCTACCGGGAAGGCCTTCGCCGGTCCCGGGGCGTGACAATCGAATCCCCGCTCAAATAACAAAACCCAAATCACGCGAAAGTAAGGAAGTGTTATCCACAACTAACTCCCGATGTTACGTTGTCGGCCGCCAACGTAACCCTCCGCGAAGTTAGAAGCCATACACTCCGGTCAAACTCTAACTTTTTAGAGTTATCATAACCCAATCATAATACTTTCGGTCATAAGTCAATTAGATATCGTCTCTCGCGAGCCTAATTCCTATGGTCCAACCGGCCTAAGGTTTGCTAGGTCCACTAAGACTCAACCCTAGTCTCTGATACCAATTTAAGCTGTCAGGCCCCGGGACCGGCGGAGGCCCTCCCGGTGGCGTGCCCAGACCCGCCATATGTCTACACATACAAGTCGTCTACAATAAAAGCGGAAGTAAAAGCACGAATAACCTACAACTAGAGATATCAGAGCAAGTATGATTCTATCATCTATAAAGAAGGAATACAAAGATCACAACTAGACCATAGAAGTAAAACATAAGGTAGTACAATATCTGTCCAAAAAGTACACAAAAGGGGTGGTCTCTAGTACACTGGTACAGCTCTCACCTCTTCAAAATAAAAACATCGAGAGGTAGACCACCTAGCGACTCGTCACTCGCTGAAGAGCTAGCTTGAAGCCACGCCCTTCCCTCGGTCCCTAGCCTCTCCCGGCGTGGAAGACTCTGAAAGAAAACATAAAACAGAGGGCGTGAGAACTATAATTTATAGTTCCCAGTGGGCAATTACTGACCTCAGCTCAATGCACCACTAGGCCCCAAAAGAAAAGGGTAAGTAACGACAATAATAATAAACAATAAAGAGCGAGTATAAGAACTGCTGAAAGAAAGCATAAATGAAATGCTATACTGCTATGTCTCAAGTAAGCATGATGTCATGATGATGTATATCTACGCTATCATAAGATGATATGTCCAATGCATACTAATATGCCATAACATAATGAACAAGTAAACCTCACGATGCAATATGTCAATGCATAAGGAGTAAGCTCTATCAAAGCAACCCAGTATACTATGATGCAATGAATGAAACAGGCAAGTATACTATATATCCCAATGCTATGTCATGAGCATGTCAAGTAATCCAACTACTAAGCCTATCTAGTAGTGATTATTCATTCTCAACATTGTGTCGATTCCCATTTCCAATTAAGGACCTACCAAAGGTAGTCCAGCTTGTGCCGCCTAAGTGCCTGTGGTAGCCCAACATTCCTACTCTTGGAATGTGTCTGTCCCACTCGACCCCGTAGGCTTCTCAATACCGCACGAGCGAACATAGGTCGCATAGGCTAACTCCGGAGTGCTGGCTTGTAGGGAGCGACCATCACAAGCATGTGCGAATGAGCACAAATGGCAAGCAAGCGTAGTCAACGTCTCAAGTACCCAATCATCATGTCTCTAACATGGTACAGTCACTAGCATCTCGAAGATCTAGTTCTAAGTCACAAGTGAAGTTCCAATGTTCTCTAGGTCTAGTGCCCCTTTATGACACTTAGACATTCAATAAATACGCACATTCCGCATTCCTCAATGGCCCTATCCACTAGGTTCACACATGTCCCGAGCTCAATGCCGCTTGATGACATTAGCTCTCCAATTTACATAATGTTCTAGTTCGTGCCCCTATATGGCAATTTTGTTGTCTTTCATGTCTCAATTAAACTTAGGTTTAAATGCATGAATCAAAGCTCATTTACACTATAAGGAACATGGTCCATCATGAGAACGCCAAAATTCCCGCATAAGCTTCATATGCTACTCTCTACTACATAGAGATTCAAAATTTCATTACATGTAACATAGGCATTTTAAGCCTTCCAAAAATCATGATAAATACATTTAGTATGAATATGCATGCTTTTCCATTTAACGATACTCAAAACATCACAAATGAGATTTTCTCATTGTGTGGCTAGGTCAAACCCACCGAACCGTCGCGGTGTCCTTCGTTTTGCCAAAAGAAGTTGTCCACGAGTCTCAAAATACCCTAAAAGTGATCAGCGAAGAGATACACAAGCATTACGAGCAACTCTAGGCTCAAACATTAACAATCACAAGAATAGGGCAAAAACTCACCTAGGGAGTAGAAATTCTCTCTCAAGCTCCAAAAAAGAACTAAATCCCTTCCAATCCAACCCAAAGGAAGGCTCTAATCCAAGTGATCAAACTCCAAAAGCCCTATATCAAAAAGCCCCAAAATCAACCCTAATATCCATTCTAGGGTTCCATAAGGTAAAAACCCACCAAATAAGAAATCTTGGAGAAAAACAAGTTGCTTACCTCCTAGAAGCTTTAATCTAGGTTCAAAACTCTCTAGGTTCCAAGATCCCTCCTCCACTAAGCTCCAAAACCAAGCTCCAAACCTTGCAAGGGTGGGAAGGAGAGAAAGGGTTGAAGCTCCAAGCCTCCTCAAGTAAGCTCCTCATCCTCTTCTTCTCCTCCTTCTTCTTCTTCTCTCTCTAGAAAGTGTAGGGAGAGGGTGAGAATGAGGAAATGAGGAAGGAAAGAGGGTGGAATGGCTAATAAGCCCATCTAGTGTAACAAAATCCAGTGAGGCCCCCCAAAAATCCAATATTACAACAGCCCGGACTGGGCTGTTTTCGCCAAGAGGGACCGGTCTCTCCCTGCAAGGGACCAGTCTCTCGTGTCGCACCCGAGAAACCAACGTTCGGGAACCGGTCTCTTCCTGCGCGGGACCGGTCTCTCACTGCGAAGACGTGCTCGGGGACCGGTCTCGCCCGCCAGGGACCGGTTGCCTCGCCGGCTGCGCAGCACTGTTCACTGGGGGACCGGTCTCTCCAATTAGGGATCGGTCCCCGAGAGTAAAAACTCTCAGGTTTCGTCCAAAACTCAAGTGTTCGAACTTTTTGAATCGGACAACATTCTACGACCCTCCACCAAGTGTGAAAAAGCTCGAAACACATCCAATCACTCGAACCTCGCAATTTGCAAAGGTCCAGTGTGTTACAGTCACATTCCTAGAGAAATGCTGGACTATCCGGGGCCATTAAGCAGCACAAGCTGGACTACACTTATGTAGGTCCTAGATTGGAAATGGAATATGACAATGTAACAACTAAGTGACATTCACTACTTGATAGTAGGTATTGGCTGGGCATATTATTACACTAGTTGGACTTAGTGGTATATTGATGGACTATGCTTGGTGCATATTTACAATTACGATGATCATGTTNGCTTAGTGCCTCTTTATGACACTTAAGCATCACAACTAATCCTGCCCAAATCATGTTCCATATTCCAATTAAAACAGTACTAGCTAGGTTCACTTTAGCCCGGGCCCAATGCCTCTTTATGACATTGGCCCAATCTCAAATAGTCCAAGTTCTCAAGCCTTCTCTAGGCTTCTAAAATTCCTAATGTCACAATTGGCATATAGGTTAAATGCATGAAAGCAAGGTTCATTTCCATAATAGGAATCATGGTTTCCAATCATAACTAGAATGCTAAGTCTCACATGCATGCACTCTACCACATAGGGGTCTAAAATTTCACTATACATAGTATATGCATGGTAAGCATTCAAAAATTCATATTAAATACATTTAACATGAAAAAGCATGAATTTCTATTTTACGAAACATATTTTGCCAAATATGAGTATTTCTCATATCATAGGCTAGGTTAAACCCACCGAACCGTCGCGTGCTCCCTCGATTCGCCGAACGGAGTTGTCCACGAGTCTCAAAATACCCTAAAAGTGATCAGCGAAGAGATACACAAGCATTACGAGCAACTCTAGGCTCAAACATTAACAATCACAAGAATAGGGCAAAAACTCACCTAGGGAGTAGAAATTCTCTCTCAAGCTCCAAAAAAGAACTAAATCCCTTCCAATCCAACCCAAAGGAAGGCTCTAATCCAAGTGATCAAACTCCAAAAGCCCTATATCAAAAAGCCCCAAAATCAACCCTAATATCCATTCTAGGGTTCCATAAGGTAAAAACCCACCAAATAAGAAATCTTGGAGAAAAACAAGTTGCTTACCTCCTAGAAGCTTTAATCTAGGTTCAAAACTCTCTAGGTTCCAAGATCCCTCCTCCACTAAGCTCCAAAACCAAGCTCCAAACCTTGCAAGGGTGGGAAGGAGAGAAAGGGTTGAAGCTCCAAGCCTCCTCAAGTAAGCTCCTCATCCTCTTCTTCTCCTCCTTCTTCTTCTTCTCTCTCTAGAAAGTGTAGGGAGAGGGTGAGAATGAGGAAATGAGGAAGGAAAGAGGGTGGAATGGCTAATAAGCCCATCTAGTGTAACAAAATCCAGTGAGGCCCCCCAAAAATCCAATATTACAACAGCCCGGACTGGGCTGTTTTCGCCAAGAGGGACCGGTCTCTCCCTGCAAGGGACCAGTCTCTCGTGTCGCACCCGAGAAACCAACGTTCGGGAACCGGTCTCTTCCTGCGCGGGACCGGTCTCTCACTGCGAAGACGTGCTCGGGGACCGGTCTCGCCCGCCAGGGACCGGTTGCCTCGCCGGCTGCGCAGCACTGTTCACTGGGGGACCGGTCTCTCCAATTAGGGATCGGTCCCCGAGAGTAAAAACTCTCAGGTTTCGTCCAAAACTCAAGTGTTCGAACTTTTTGAATCGGACAACATTCTACGACCCTCCACCAAGTGTGAAAAAGCTCGAAACACATCCAATCACTCGAACCTCGCAATTTGCAAAGGTCCAGTGTGTTACAGTCACATTCCTAGAGAAATGCTGGACTATCCGGGGCCATTAAGCAGCACAAGCTGGACTACACTTATGTAGGTCCTAGATTGGAAATGGAATATGACAATGTAACAACTAAGTGACATTCACTACTTGATAGTAGGTATTGGCTGAGCATATTATTACACTAGTTGGACTTAGTGGTATATTGATGGACTATGCTTGGTGCATATTTACAATTACGATGATCATGTTTAGAACATACTAGTGTATTCCTTGGATATAATCGATCATGATAGATTAGCAACTTTTCATGTTCATATCATGCTAAACTTGCGACATCCTAACTTAGCCAAATTAATTGTTGTATTTCTTTACATGTTGTTTATTATAGTTCTTATACCTCTTTAGACTAGTGGAGTATTTTCGCTGAGGTCAACGGTTTGCTCACTGGGAACTATTGTTTAATAGTTCTCACGCCTTCTGTTTGTTGTTTATTTCAGAGCCTTCCACGCCGGGAGAGGCTCGGGACCACGGTAAGGGTGTCGCTTCGGGATAGCTAACGAGGAGTCTTGCTTTAGGTGGTTCATTTTCTCCTTTTGTTTTGGTTGGAGAGAATGAGGGTTTTGTACCCCAGTTGTAGAGACTACCACCTTATATGTATCTAGTGCCATTTATGGTTCTTGATGTATTTATCTATCTTCGGGAATAATGATCTTCTAGTCTAGTTACTTATTTCTCATGGTTAGATTCTAGCTTTGTTTATGCTCTGATATCTCTAGATGTCTTGTTTCCTTGCTTTCGTATACTATTGCTCTAGACGCCTTATATGTGTAGGCATCTGGTAGGTCTGGACACGCACCAGGCGGGCTTCTGCTGGGTCGCGAGGCGTGACATTTGTGGTATTAGCTAGAGACATTGTAGTCTTGTGACATTTCGCTAGAGACAATGTGATTACTCAAGTTATGAGAAATTGGGATTGGTGTTCCCGGATTTGATTACCACTAGCTGGTAGGGTATCCTCGGGTTGGAGGATTGGATCATGCGCTCATTCGTCTGTTTTGCTTGGTAGTGGTCACTCTACCCAAACTTGGTCTCCGGAGTACTTCAGGTAGGGGTTAACATAGCTACCCCGCAGACAGTCCCGGGTGAGAGTAGCGGATGACTCCTCACGATGCGGGATTGGGTTGTGAGTTGAGGCTTGACCTTTGGGTAAGCCGGAATGATTGGATCATGGAAACGAGGGTAAATGGCATGCATCATGAGCATAATAGTTGTTATTACTTGTTTACCTTACTTGCTTCTTGTTTCATATTGCGAAGGCATAGTAGCATGCTAGAGTATTGTTATATTGCTAACCCTTCTACTTTTGCCTGCTTAGACCTAGTGGAAAATCGGCAGCGACGGTTGCCGAACCCACTGGGAACTATTTTTTAGTTCTCATCCCACTTTATTGCAGGGCCGAGCACGAGTGGACAGGTAGAGGACCACGGTAAGGGCATAGCGCCCTAGCTAGATAGCTACGTACCTCCTATGTGCATTAGAGTTGAGTACCATTTTAAGATATGTATATTGGTAGAGGACTTGATGTTGTATTTTGGTGAGGTTGTTAGGATGTTGTCACGCCCCGTAACTGCCAATTTGGTCGGCTCGGGCACGTCGAACAGACGCCGAACGGACAGAGTCTCCCCTGTCCGCCCAAGGCTAAACAACAAGATCAGGTACAAAAAGTTGCCCAGGAAAAACTTAAACAACATACATGATTCTAGCAAGTAGTTTTACAAGCATATAAGGGAGCAAAGAGAAAGTTCTAACTATTATAGTTTTCATCCATATACACATTGGGTTTACATCACCAAAATGGATACATCTTTGTTTACAATTTCTTCTCACGACATATGTATACATACAACTCTCCAAAAGCACCATCACCAATATACATCATCATCTCTTAAGTACATAGCCGATCTAATGCAAAATAGGAAAGCAACTGTCTAGCTAGGGCGCTATGCCCTTGCCGCGATCATCTGCCGGTCCGCTCTCGTGAATACCTGTACCCCAAAACCACATGGGGTGAGAACTATTGTCCATAGTTCCCAGTGGGTTCGGCCGCCGACTCCGCCGATTCTCCGACTAGGTCTAAGCAGGCATGAGTAGATAAATAGATAGATATATGAAAATGAGCTGCTACATAGTAATGTAATCTACAACATGCTACTATGCCTTAATATGCGAAACGAATGTATGAACATAGTAATGTACTCTATTAACATGATTCTATGTCTCAATAAATAAAAGGAATGAGCTGCTACATAGTAATGTAATCTACAACAAGCTACTATGTCTCAATAAACAAAAGAAATGAGCTGCTACATAGTATGTACTCTACTAACATGATACTATGCCTCAATTCAATCTCATCTCGGCTAACCCGAAGGTTACGCCACGACTCACATCTCAAATCTCATAGGTGAGGAGACTCTGCACTACACACACCCGAGACCGCCTGCGGGACAACTACGTCTGCCCCAACGCAACTACTACTCCGGAGCTCGCTACTTGGGTGGAGCGACCATGCCAAGGTTACACAAACTATGTGTGTATGATCCAATCCTCTCTCTCGAGGATACCCTGTCCACTAGGGTCACAGTGCCTCAACTGTACTAATTCCAAGTCCACAACTTGACAATCGGGAATTCTACTATCCCTAGATTCAAATTGCATAGTGTTCCACTACACTAGATTTGAATGCCACTCGTTCATGTCATCAAATTGTAGGTGTCTCAACCACACTAGTTTACATGCCACTCGTTCATGTTATAAGTGTCTCTATTACACTATTTCACATGTCACTTGTTTTCCTCTCACAAGTTCAAGTTCACAATCATTATAGGATTCTATGTCACAAGACCTAATCCTCATGCATTCTAAGTCCATGTGTCAAGCTCACAATGCTACATTACCAAGAAAGCATGTAAGGAAATAGAAATGCAACCAACTACTTATCCTATAATGCATAATGTCACATGTGAAATATGATCAATAACAAAACTTAGACATAAAGGGAAGTCCATCTGCTTCAGGATGCCACCCCTCACATTTTGGTGATGCCACGAAGATACGATTCCAATTTCAAGATTTTCAGACACCGCCTCGGCTCTCAAGGCAGAAACGAAGCTCAAACGGCATTTTTCTTCGATATTTTTGCGTAGCCTCGTCGGATTACCGAACCGATACCACCAACGCGTCAGGAAACCTAGCAATTAGGTTTGTATGAGGTTAATTTAGATCAAACCCTCTTATATAGCAAAACCCTCTTTTTGAGCCCTAACATGCTACTATTGCAAGAAACCCAATAATATTTCTTGATTCAAGCAAATAGCATGTTAACATCACCTAGGGAGTCCTCTAAAACCAATTTTAGAGCATAAGAGTTCAACTCTAGAGATCTACCATTAAAGCTTTATAAAGCTTACCTCAAAAGCTTGCTCCAAGCAAAGGAAGAAAATGAAGAAGATGACGCTTCTCCTCCAAGCTTCCTTCTCCACCAAATCCCCTCCTTGTCTTCCTCCTTCAAGAGAGAGAGGTGGTCTTAGAGAGAGAGAGAGAGGTTTCTTTTAGGGCTTAGGTTGAGGGAAATGAGAGAAATGGGAGAGACAACCCCCCATTTAACCCCTCATATGCTACAATTGCCAAAAACCCCTCCAACTTGCTCAATAGTGCACTGCCCGCACTGGGCAGTTCGCGGCTATGGGGTCCGGACCCTGAAGCTAGGGTCCGGACCCCGAGAGCTCGTAAAATCTGCAAAAGTGCAGATTTCCACTACATGCTCTTTAAGGTCCTCTACAACCCTTAAAAAGCCATTTTCAACGCATTCGGCCTTTCCGAAGCATCCTTAACCAACTTCCGATCAATTTTGATCGACGTTCGGTTTCACGTATCGAGGATTCATTTCCTTACAGATGTTATGCATCATGAGATGAATGATGTAAACCATATGTATCTATTTGATGCAAGTTGTATGCCAATGTATGTATGTTAGTGGAAAACATGTAAAATGGTTGAATGCAATGTAATTTCTCTCTTGCTCAACCTTGTGTCATTACTTGCTAGTATCATGTATGTTGTTGATGTTTGTTTTTCTGGGCAACTAGATGTACATGATGGCTTGTTGAGCCTTGGACAGACAGGGGAGACTCTGTCCGTTCGGCGTCTGTCGACGCACCCGAACCGACCAAATAGGCGGTTGCGGGGTGTGACAAGAGTAGATATTACTGTTTCACTAAGTGAAGGTTGAATGTAGAGCACACCTTCATTATGTATAACGATCCCTTTTTGGCCATCAGACTCTCATAGTTTAATAACAAAAATGAGCGGGTGAATATTGTAACATTTTTATTATTTAATGTGAAATCTTAATTGTGATAGCCTATGCAAGTGAAGTTACACTGTACTTTCATTTGAACCTATATCAAATGAAAGTTAGCGTAAGTACATTTACTTGTTAATGCTATTTACAACCTACTTACTAAATTTTGTAACCATAGCTTTAAATTCTTATAACTCCTCGTTTTCGAGGCCTATATACAGAGGGACTCTATTCTGTTTTAAAATATACAATGAAAAGCAACAACAAATTCTATTCAACTTGAGAGAGAGAGAGAGCGGCCAAAAAAATGTATTTTTTTGGTAGAGTTTTGGGCTCATCTATTTGTGCAGAATTGGTGAAGCCACACGACGATAATCAAGTTGTTGCATCCTGGAGGGGACAAGCCCAGTGTTCTGCTGTATCGAGTCAAAAGTTTTACCAACTATAGAGAGCATGAATCTCCTTAAAGAGAGCGAGATTTTCGTATCTTGACTTAATCGACTCGTTGATATTTTTTATATTATTTTATAGTCTAATCTCTATTTTTGAATATTTGCACCAATATATACTAGTGTTATAGTAATATATATATATATATATATATATATATATATATATCATATATATATAATATTCCGGCTAACTATCCTATCGATAGTAACCAAGCCCTTGTACTATTGATTTTCTAATCGTTAATCTAATCCTTGATCATTTCCACCCGTTAATTATACTATCAAACCAAACACACACTTATTCACCCTAGGACCACTATCAATTAAAACCGGGGACCACTATCATCCTAACCGCCACATCCTTTCGATCCAACCAAAAACTCAATTAGACCAAGTAGGAGTTAGTACTATTGAGAGTATAGTCATAATCTAAGTATATATATATCACTATATATATATAGATATATATATAATATATATATATATATATATGTATATTATTATCTATCTCATTTCGAACTTTAATTTAATCACTGTTAGGAAAATATACTTTGAATTCAAATTTTTTTATTTTTTATTTCTGTGCAGTGGTGATTACTAGTGCTGTCAATGAGCCGAACTCGAGCGAGCCGGAGCCAGCTCGAGATTGGCTCGAAAGTGTTCAAGGTCGGCTTGTGCTCGGCTTGAGCTCGTGACGAGCTCGAAAAGTCTAGCTCGTGATCGGCTCGCAATTTATTCGAGCTAGCTCATTTTCAGCTCGCTGGCTCGATTATTCAAGGCCACCTCGGCAGGGAGGAAGTTCAGCGGTGGTGGATTTCCCGCCGATCCAATATGATAAAGAAAATCCCTCACATTTTGCTAAAAAAAACCATAAGAAAAAAGGGGAAAAAAAGATGAAGATCATTGGAAGACGAAGAACGAACCTGCTGAAAATGCCGCTGCCGGAGTTACATCGGGATATGCGAACGGCAAAGAATGCATTGTCGGGAGTGTGCGAACGGCAAAGAATGCATTGTCGGGAGTGTGCGAACGGCAAAGTTGGAAGACCGCTGCCGGGGGAACTTTGGGCGTAGTCGCGTAGACAGAGAAAAAGAAAGAGGCGGCTGTGTGTGTGAAGCGTGAAAGGAAAAAGGAAAGAGGAATTAGGGTTAGGAAGAGGGGAAGTTAAAAGTTGATGGAATATTACCCGTTAGATTTTAATCCAACGGTTGAAATTCTAAATATAAGTGGGCCTCTTTATAAATAAGTTGAGCTAAAAATTTTAAAAATAATATTTTGTATTATTTATTTATATATAAATATAATTATATATTTATATATATAAATATAACACATATATATATATTATATTAATATAAAATAAATGTAATCGAACTGTTATCGAGCCGAACACAAGCGAGCTGACCCTAACTCGTGTTCAGCTCGTTTATTAAACAAGCTGAAAAATCTAGCTCATATTTGGCTTGTTTACTAAACGAGCGAGTCAATCTCGAGCTTATTTTGAGCTGAATACGAGCTGGCTCGCAAACGGCGAGCTGAATTGCCAGCAAACAGAGATAGAATCTATATATATATTGAATCGAGAGTTTTACTGTGGTCGACGAGGCCGCTTCTCAGCGCCCCTATCTCTGTCGTTTCTTCTCGTGCGGACGCGAGCGTGCCAGGGGCGCGAGCCGGCGTCGGGCGCAGGTCGCATGCACATGGGGGAAGGAGGAGAGAGAGAGAGCCGGGGGGAAGGGGGACGAAGAGGGGAAGAGAGAGAGAGAGAGAGAGGGGGGGGCGGGGGTGTGGGGATTAGGAGTGACCGAAGTGGAAGGAGGGGGAGGGCGGGGAGTCGAGGCGGAGCCAGAGGTTCTTGCCCCTGCGGCCGGCGGCGAGGATGGTGCGACCGAGGAGGGAGGGCGGACTGACGCCGACGCCGACGCCGACGACGACCTTGGGGTCGTCGGCCACGCAGCACCCCACGATCCTCCTCCCCACGCAGTGCCGCTCCAGCGCCCGCCGGGCCGCCTCCACCTCCGGTAGCTCCGGCATCACCCCTGGGGAAGAATATTCGGTCGGTTCCCACGGTCTTTAGTGCGGCCGGCAGTACAACACGGAAAAAATTGAGTGGGAAG
>NW_017891197.1:16502-22963 GCF_001540865.1 Ananas comosus
ACCAAGTTGTTTTCGATGATGCGGCTTCCAAATCAACGATCGGCTCCGTTAGACTTGATCTACACTATTGAAAGTATTTAGAAACTAAATTTCATAATTTTTCGATATCATTTACCTATCAAACAAATAGTCTAAAATTGAACGGCTGAAAATAAAAATCTCATGAAAAATAATGATAAAAGATTTAAATTCAAGATCAGATATACTGATCTTACTCTAAATAGTAAAAAGAATTTTCTATAAAATTTTCATCGCATTTGGATTGTTTTAAAATTGGCCATTAAAATTGTCAATTTTGAGATCTTTTGATCACTAGTTAAATGATGTTAAAAAATTATAAAATTTAGTTTTCAAATACATTTAGTAGTATAGATCAAGTCTAACGGAGCCGATCATCGATTTGGAAGCCTGTCACGCCCCGGGACCCAGCGGAAGCCCGCCCGGCGCGTGCCCAGACCCGCCAGATGTCTAAAACATACAAGGCGTCTAAAACAAAACGATAAATAAAACAGTAGAACAAAGGAATCTAACGATATCAGAGCAAAGTAAATGACTATGTTCTACAACAGAGGGATAAGTATAAAACTGAAATCCGCTAATAAAGTCATAAAGTAGTACAAAGGAAATTCCAAATACAGAAGCTAAACATAAAAAGTATGTAGGTGGTCTCTCTATACATGGTACTCAAAATCTCTCTCTCTCTCATACAATAAAAGAAAGAGTAAACCACCTAAGCTCAAAAGTAGCTCCCTGCTAACTAGCTACGCGACTCCCTTGCCGCGATCCCGTGCCTCCGCCAGTGCCGAAGGCTCTGAAATAAAACCATAAAATATGGGGCGTGAGAACTATTGAGTAATAGTTCCCGGTGGGCAATTACTGGCTTCAATGAAATGCACCACTAGGCCCAAACTAAAAAGGGGTCAGTAAGCAAATATAAACGAAAATGATATGTACGACAAGCAAATAAGCATGAATAATTGCTACCACATAATATCTCTACTTAGCATGATTTAGCATAAGTAAGAAAGCTATTCTCATAAGAATGCACCAAGCATCGCTAGTATGATGTCCGTAAGTCAAATAGTAAGATGTCATTGTTTACTATTCTAATCAATGTCCACATGGCATGATGAATGCTCAAAATCAAATCTGAAGAGACCCGCCCGAAGGCTGTCTGGCCCTGAGACCCACCCGTCGGCTGTCTGGCCGGTGCCGAGTCTAATGGCCTCGTGGTAGTCAACATCCCCACTCTAGGAATGAGCCTTTCCCACGGCAATCCACTTTGGCGCCCAATCCCGCACGGCGAATAAGTATCGCGATGGCCGTCTCTGGAGTGCCAGCTTGTAGGGAGCAACCCTCACAAGCATGTGCGAATGAGCACAATGGCAAGTAACAAAAGATCCGTCTCAAGTACCAAGTCCTCATGTCTAATAGCATGGAATATGTCACAACTTTCTCATAAGCCTACCTCTATGTCATCATGTCTAAAACATGAAAAGTAGTAGATGTCCATGGCCTATCTCTAAGTCTCAATACAATAGTCTCATAGTTTGCTAGTCCAAGTGCCCCTTTTATGACACTTTATTTACTAAGTCCAAGCTTAACCCAAATGTTCATAAATGCATAATTGAGCCACTTTAAACATATGAAGCATGTTTCCAAACGACTAGTGCGAACACTACCCAAATGTATGTAACAATTCTCAGAATGCTCTACTATATAGAGTGAAAATTTTCATATACATAACACATGCATTTTAAGTGTTCTACAACACATAAATTCCATTAAGCATAGATTTGCATTTAAAATGACGTTACGACAAGTATAGAAAACACGGGGGCCATTTCGCCCCGTTTTCATGAAGCCAAACCCACCGAAAATCGAAACTCTTCGTTTTGCCGAACGGAGGTGTCCACTAGTCTCCTAGCACCCTAAAGATGTAGGAACAAGAGTTACACAATCGAAACAAACATCGAAAGCTCAATCTTAAACCATCTAAGCATAAAGGGCATAACTCACCTCTTGTGATGAAATCCCTGCCCAAGCTTCCAAAGAGAGTAAGAACCCATCCAACCCAACCTAGAGGAAGGTTCTAAACCCATCAATTAGGTCTCCAAGCCCTGAAATCAAAATATCCCCAAAATAAACCCTAAAATCCAAATCTAGGGTTTCATCTCCCAAAATCTACCAAAAATAGGTCTAGAGGGGAGAAATAAGCAACTAACCTCAAGAGGAGATTCAAACCAAGCTCAAAATGCTTTAGGGTTGAAGATTAATCCACCACAAAACTCCAAGTCCAAGCTCTAAGCCTCCAAAAGTGAGAAATGGGAAAGAGGAAGATGCTCCAAGGCTCCCTCAAGCTTGCTCTCCAACTTCTCCTTCTTCTTCTCCTTCTTCTTCTCTCTCTAGAAGTGTAAGGAGGGTGAAAATGAGGGTGGGAGGGAGAGGAAAGGCTCTATAAGCCTTCAAATGTAACAAAATCCACCTAGGTCCCTCTAAAATGCAACCTATGCACTACCTGGTCTGGGCAGTTTTCGTGCTGAGGGACCGGTCTCCCCGACACTTGGGACCGGTCTCTCAGCCTGCCCAGCAAAACCAACGTTCGGGAACCGGTCTCTCCCCGCTAGGGACCGGTCTCTTGGACTCTTCCCGCAAAACACGCGTTCGGGAACCGGTCTCTCCCAGCCAGGGACCGGTTGCCTCAAGCCCTGCCGCAGCACTGTTCTGAAGGGACCGGTCTCTCATATCAAGGACCGGTCCCCGAGAGTGAAAACTCTCAGGATTTGCCAAAACTCTAGAGATCGAACTTTTAGGCCGGAATACCATCTACGACCTTCCACCAAGTGTGGAAAAGTTCGGAATACATATCAAACACTCGAACCTCTCAATTTGCAAAGGTCCAGTGTGCTACATTCACCCCTCCTAAAAAGGAGTTTCGTCCGCGAAACTCAAAACGACAACATACCTCAAAGCTCCATCTGAAAAAGATGGAGATCGCGCTCCCGCAGTGCGCTCTCTAGCTCCCACGTGGCCTCCCGCTCCCGGTGGTTGCTCCAAAGAACCTTCACGTACGGAATATTCCGATTCCACAGTTTCCGCACCTCGCGAGCCAAGAACTTCACGGGTTGCTCCTCGAAGCTCAAATCGTCCCGCAACTCCACAGGTGTAGCATCCAACACATGAGTCGGGTCCAAGACATACTTCCGAAGGACCGATACATGAAAGACGTTGTGCACGCCCGATATGTTCGGTGGTAGAGCAAGTCGATACGCTACCGGACCTATCCGTTCCAAAATCTCATACGGTCCAATGAAACGGGGGCTCAACTTACCCCGAATCCCGAATCTCTCGATCCCTCTAGTTGGCGAGACCTTCAAGAAAACATGGTCTCCTACTTGGAACTCCAAGTCTCGCCGTCGTCGATCGGCGTAACTCCTCTGTCTACTCTGTGCCGTCAAAAGTCGCTCCCGAGCAATTCGAACTTTGTCCTCAGCTTCCTGGAGCACATCAGGGCCTAAAGCCAATCTCTCACCAACTTCACTCCAATGAAGTGGCGATCTACACTTCCGTCCATAAAGTGCTTCAAACGACGCCATCTTGATGCTTGCTTGATAACTGTTGTTATAAGCAAACTCTGCCATAGGTAGATGCTGCGACCATCCTCCCTGGAAGTCTATCACACACGCTTGGAGCATATCCTCTAAAGTCTGAATGGTGCACTCCGACTTCCCATCACTCTGAGGGTGGAAAGCAGTGCTGAAGTCGAGTCGGGTGCCCAAGGCGTCCTGTAAACTCCTCCAAAAGTGATACACAAACCGAGTGTCTCGATCCGATACTATCGATGTAGGTACTCCGTGAAGTCGAACAATCTCATCAAGGTACACCCGTGCGAGCTTCTCTCCGGTCCAAGTAGTATGAATAGGTATGAAGTACGCCGACTTCGTCAACCTATCCACGATCACCCATATAGCATCATGCCAGGCCTGAGAGCGGGGCAATCCAGTCACGAAATCCATGGTGATCTTCTCCCACTTCTACACGGGAATAGGCAAACTCTGAAGTTTTTTCGCGGGTAATCGATGCTCAACCTTTACTTGTTGGCAAGTTAGACAACGAGCTACAAACTCGCCAACGTCCTTTTTCATCCCGGGCCACTAATAAAGCAACTTTAAGTCCTTGTACATCTTGGTGCCTCCCGGATGTATAGCATAGGGCGTTCGGTGCGCTTCTTGAAGAATATCCTCTTTAATTTCCCAATCCGCCGGTACACAAATCCGCCCACGAAAACACATCAATCCTTGGTCATCCACAAGGTAGTCGGCGGTGCAACCATCAACCATTTTACCTTTAATCCTTTGCAACTCCACATCGGAAGCTTGCTTCTTTTTAATTCTATCCAAGAGTATAGGTTGCACTACCAAGGTCATCAATCTCAAAGGTGTGTCAGGAGTCACTACCTCCAACTACAACCGCTTCAGTCATCAATCTCAAAGGTGTGTCAGGAGTCACTACCTCCAACTACAACCGCTTCATCCACTCGATCAACTGCGGTTGAGTAACAACATGCATTGATAAGTTTTTTGTTGATTTCCTACTTAGCGTATCTGCCACCACGTTAGCCTTACCCGGGTGGTAAAGAATAGTCAAATCATAATCCTTGAGCAGCGCCAACCATCTGCGCTGTCTCAAGTTCAACTTCCTATGAGTGAACAAATACTTCAAGCTTTTGTGATCCATGTATACCTCGCACCGCTCGCCATATAAGTAGTGGCGCCATAACTTCAATGCGAAGACTACGGTCGCCAACTCCAAATCGTGCGTAGGGTAATTCTTTTCATATTCCTTTAGTTGGCGAGAAGCATACGCGATCACTTTGCCTTCCTGCATCAAAACACAGCCCAATCCATTATGTGAAGCATCACTATAAACCACATATCCTGCTCCAGCAACAGGTAGGGTCAGGATCGGGGCGGTTGTCAGTTGTTGCTTCAGCTCTTGGAAGCTTCTCTCACACCCATCATTCCAGATGAATTTGGCACCTTTATGCGTGAGCCTCGTGAGGGGAGTAGATAGCTTAGCGAACACCTCGACAAATCTCCGGTAGTAATCGGCCAATCCAAGGAAACTCCGAATCTCCGTAACGCTCGTCAGTCTCGGCCAATCCTTGATAGCCTCAATCTTCTTAGGATCCACGGCTATACCAGATCCCGATATCAAATGTCCAAGAAAGGCTACCTCTCGAAGCCAAAATTCATACTTTTTCAGCTTGGCATAAAGCTCCTTCTCCCGAAGTAATTGATGTACTAGCCTCCAATGCTCCTCGTGATCCGCATCACTTCGGGAATAAACCAAAATGTTGTCGATAAATACCACGACGAACCTGTCTAGATAAGGCTTAAAAATACGGTTCATCAGATCCATAAAAGCTGCCGGGGCATTAGTAAGCCCAAATGGCATAACTGTGAACTCATAGTGTCCATACCGTGTTCTAAAAGCTGTCTTCGATACATCCTCGAGTTTGATCTTTAACTGGTGGTATCCCGACTGCAAGTGTCACGCCCCGCGACCACCCGCCTATTTGGCCGGGTTGCGGCGCCACTAACAGACCGCCGAACGGACAGGATTTTCGCTGTACCGCGGACAGAGTCTTCCCTATACATTCAAGGCGTCGCAATCAATACAATGTACGAAGTTCCAATCAGGAACACATTTCAATCAAAGATTGCATAAGCAAGCATAAAAAACATAATCTACTTGTTATTACAAGCATACATCACAAATATTACACTTTACTTCATATTTTACAATCTTTCATTCTTTTAGCTTCCAAAATACAATGCAACTTTAACAATATTATTACAACTTGATTATTTTCCTTTTCTTACATCCCTAAGTAAGGCCGACTCAGGATACCGCTATCTTTGGTCTCGGTGGTAGGGCGCTAACTACGGAGCTACGCCCTCGCCTCGCGCCGCCGTGTCGCTCACGTGTATACCTGTAACACCCCAAAACAACGTGGGGTGAGAACCAACTCCATGGTTCCCAGTGGATATGGCCACCCAAGGGAAAAGCTCGACCAATAGATCCAAGGGAGGCAACTGCAACAAGTTAGTCTAATAACATATAACAGATATTTATACTTTTACTCGATATTGAACTACATGTCATGCCTCGCGATATGCAATATGAAATCATGCAACTATACAAGTAGAATAAATAATTTTACTTTCTATCGTGCTATCCATAGCTTTTCCATAATTTATACAACTTATCACTTTACATCATTGGTTATTTGCTCCTAAGGTTTTCCTCTACCCTAGCCAAGCTAACCACCTGACTCGGTCTCGAGTCAATCACATTGTAGTGCGTATATTCTTTGAAAAGTAACTCTTACTTGGCTTTGACCCAATCTTACCGGTTAACCTTGTTAATCCCAATAACTCATAACCCAAATCCCTTTA
>NW_017891198.1:0-22957 GCF_001540865.1 Ananas comosus
AAAGGGAAGAGGGGATGAGCACATCGCCAGAGTTGACGCTACCGCCCTCGAGCAAGGGACATTAGGTGCGTAGCTATCAAGTCCTTAACTTAAGGATTTTTAAGTTTCAAATCCAATTCTTGAACTTCAAGGAGAACCATGGTATCAATATACTCTTAATCAAGTACTTTATGACAATAATGTCCTATTGTTCTTGGTTCTTGTGCAAATGATGCCACACTTGTTTTCTAAGTTCCTAGACTCCATCAATGTTCTACTTGCTAAATCTATTCAACGTGCCACTTTTGTTTATTAACCCTCTAGGTTCTTGTCACGATCATGCCATACATAGGATATCATTCTAACGAACTTACACAACATTTAACAATGCATTTGAATTCACATCCTGCTGCGGAAGAAGCTTACATATTAACCTAATTATGCATAATGGCTCAATTATACCATATGCTCAAGATAAAAATGACACTTAGACATAAAGAGATTTCCGGTGTCCTTGGAATGCACCACCCACCTTAATAGGTAATGGAATGAAGATATACGATGTCTCCCGAATATTAACGAATGCCGAACATTTGCGCCCTAAAAACCCAAATAGTGCTAAATTAGCCCTTTTATACATGAACTATAACTTAAACATTTTCGCATCCTCAAACGGTAGTTGTCCCACGCGTTTAGGACACCCCAATTAGGTTTCTACGGGTTCAATTTGTTCCCGAAAAAATCCTAGGGCAAAAGCCCCAAATTTGAACCCTAACCAAGCCCTATATGTTTGCTCTTGGATTGATCTCATTCCTAAGCTAAAATGGCTTAGAATCAACCGAGAAGTTCTAATACATCACAAAGCCTTTCTACTCTTCCCTAGGGCATCACTTGGTGCCTAGTGATCCACCATGGAGCACCATGAAGAACTCAAGTTTCCATGTGTTGCCATGCTTTTCGAGGTTTTCTAGATAATATAGGATCAAAATCCAAAATCCATGGTCTAAAACAAACCCTAGATTTCTATGAGCAAAAGGACTCACCTTCGCCACGAGTCACCAAAGTCCACCTTGTTGGAGAGCCACAAGATCTCTCCAAGCTCTTCTTCTTCTCCTCGTTGCTTCTTCTTCTTCTTTCCCAAACCCTAGCCGAAGCTTTTAGAGAGAGAAAGAGAGGAAATGAGAGGGAGAGGAGAGGAGAGGGGTTTTGCTGTGAAAATGGGAGAGGGATGGGCCAAATATCATGTTGTGACATTTGCAAATAGGCCCCTCAACTTAATTCTGTAGCAGACTTCACCCCTGCTGCCAGAGCCCCTGTGTACCGGTACACGGGTTTGTGTACCGGTACAGGCCTGCGCAGAAGTCCAAACCCGAGAGCCGAGAGCAAGGTCTCTCGGTTTCGCAGCTTGTGTACCGGTACACGGGTCCCGTACCGGTACACCTTCGCGCAGACTCAAACCTGAGAGCAACCTGTGCTCGGGTCGCTTGCTGTACCGGTACAGCCATCATGGCGTACCGGTACACAATGCTCCAGAATGCTGTTTTTGCATCGTTTCGACTCTACTTCGCGCCGTTCGATGCCAATACCATTCCAACACTTCTTAAACTCATTTTTGCCCTTCCAACCTTGTTGGAATGCCAAAATGGAACTCACCAATCCATTTCTCTCGACACTTTAACCAATTTGATTGAAATTCGATTATCGTTTTCGGGTTTCGATACGTTACACAGTTGTGCTCGTGGATTATGCCCGCAGACCTGTTGGTCTTAGGGCAGCTGCAGGACTTTGATGTTGTGCTTGGTATGGATTGGCTAGTGCGGTACTATGCTACGATCAACTGTGGAGCGAGGACTATGACATTCCACGAGCCAGGCCAGGAGGAGTTCACGTACAGAGGTTGCAGGAGTACGTTGTTTGCCACTTGGATTTCGTCGGCGAGGCCTCGACAGCTGATAATAAAATCTCATAATAAATGATGATAAAAGATTTAAATTCAACATCAGATATATTGATCTTACTCTAAATAGTGAAAAGAATTTTCTAGAAAATTTTCAACGGATTTGGAATGTTTTACACCGTTAAACTCACAAACACACCACATCGGCCATTAAAATTGTCAATTTTGAGATCTTTTGATCACTAGTCAAATGATGTCGAAAAAATCTGAAATTTAGTTTCTAAATACTTTCAATAGTGTAGATCAAGTCTAATGGAGCCGATCGCCGATTTGGAAGCCGCATCATCGAAAACAACTTGGTAGCACGGAGCCCTCCGTGCTACCGATAGTATAGTAGCCGGACTCTCTCTCTCTCTCTCTCTATATATATATATATATATATAGAATTAGTTAGAATACTCTCAAAAGCACCAACCCCTTTGTGCTTTTGAGTTTCTAGTCCTTGAATCTACTCCTTGATTACTAATAACCTTTGGATCAAACACTATTCAACCTACCACCACCTATCACCATCATCTCAACTCTACATCTGTAAGGACTGAGATTTTTGACAGTGCTACTAAACTCTCTGTTGATGATGTTTATGTGTGTAATTTAATTACATAAGCACTCGTCAAGTTTCAGGCGAAAATGAGCTAAAACGGAGAAGATACACGATTATTAGTTTTCACTTAAGTGAATAGTAACTCCGGTTTTTCGGGGAAGCCACGGAGTAGAGTTGGCTTCTGGTGCGTATCGGACTCCGTTCATATCAGTCCAATAGCTCATTTCAAAGGATTCAGCTATTCTGGAACTACTGGCGCTGACAGATTTTGAGTTTGATGCACGGATTTTGAGAAAATCCAAAAATACGCGTTTTATATGTAATTGTGCGTCTTTTTGGCCTTATGGAGAGAGAATGGATTTCGTCGCGAATCCGTGACCGTTCGAGGTGAACCAAAATCGTAGATCTGTTGTCTACGAGGTGCTGATCGCACTGGTGCAATCCGTTCGCAAATCTGACGGACGGATCTGCGGAGATTGCGCGTTGATCGAGGAGAGGTCTGTAATGGCAAAACGGTAATTTCGCAAAAGTTGCAATATTTTATGTACCGTTTCGCGTGGGATCGCACATGGAGGGGTGTTCGCGCGTTTTACATACGCTGTGATGGACTCAGTATTAAATACTGAGGTTTGGTGGACTTAATTGCAAGGTTGCACCATGTATATAAGCTTGTTCAAGGGTCTGCTCATTGGAAACCCTAACCCTAGCCTTGCCGCAACCCCCAGCCACCCTCACCTCGCTCCCCTGCCCTAGCCATGCGCCCAGGCTGCCGCCTACTGAACCCCGGCCGGCCAGCCACCGCCGCAGCCACCTTTCTTCCTCTCTCTCCATCTCTCTCTCCATCTCTCTCTTTTCTTCTCGGGTTAGAGCCCAGGACGAGGCTGCAGCGGCCTCCCTGCACCATGCCGGCGTCGCCCCGACCTCATCGAAGCGTCCCCGTCGACCACCGCCGTCGCCGAGCGCCGCCGCACCTGAGCTGGCCGCCTGCTGCTCCCTAGGTCGAGCCCAGACCTAGGCCTGCGTACGGCCTCCCCGCGGGCCGCTGCCGCCTGAGCCCGCTTCCGCTGCTGTCCCCGCACCCTCGGCGACCCTCCTCGCCGGTCGCCGCCACCCCAGCGAGCCGCCGTCGCCGCCTCGGCCAGCCCGCGGCCGCCCCAGACTTGTGCGGGCCGAGGTGAGCTCGCGGCTTCTTCCTCACGCTGCCACCGCCCGGAGCCATCCGTGCCGCCTCCCTCCGGCCTCAGGAAACCCTCCGCCGCCGTCCCCGAGCGCCCCGGCCGCCGCCTTGGCCGCAGCTACCCTGGGAAACCGAGCTTTAGCTCGTGCGGGCTGAGTTGGTTCTGCCGTCGCCGCCGCCGCTCCTCGCCGCCAACTGAGGTGAGCACCTCACTCCTCACCTCCCCCGCACCCATCCCTGGCCTCCGCGCGCGCCGCCGTGCCGCCGGAAGCCGGCCGGAGCAACCTTGCTCCGGCCAAGCTCGAAATAGGGCCTATTTTAGATGTTTTGTGTTCTGAGCTTCCCGAGCCTCCCCGATCTCTGCGGAAGGGAGCACGATGATCGTAGCAAATTGCTGATCATCGTGCTCACCTTAGATTCTGTCGGGGAGACTCCGTTCAGCTATTTCGGCATTGTCGACCCTATCGAGCCTGTTTGGCTGCTGTTTTGGGTTTGCGCATGCTTATCCGGCGATCCGAGGCTGTCCTGATGCCTCCGGAGGTGAGCACGGTGATCGTTGGTCAGTACTGATCACAGTGCTCACCTCACTTCGGATCAACAGTGTCCGGTTAGCCCTGTTTGGCGCGATCTTCCCCGACTGCGCGCTGTTCGCAGAACTTCGGGTTGCTCCCGCGCTTCCCACAGTGAGCCATTGTGCTCCAGATCATGAGCACGGCCTGCAGTACGTCGAGACCTATCAGTACGTGTCTCTGTAGACCTTGGAAGTCCTCGGTTTGCGTGAACGAGCCATGTTATCGTCCGATTTACATAAAATGTTGGGATTTTATGTAAATATAGGGGCTTTTGTGCAATTGTGCACCTTGTGGCTACTGTGGGCAGTGTGTATGAGTGTGTTTGACCTCTGGACTGATTGTCCATGATCCTGTAGCTTTCGCGGAAATCGAAAAGTCGATTCCGGCGCGTTTTTCGACGAAATTCGCCGAAAGAACGCGGTTTCGGTTCGGATTTCTTCCGACGTTGTTGGGTTGCTCTGTGAGTAGTCGCTAAGCCTTGTTGGCTGGTCACCATCATCACATTGTGGGTTCGGTGATGATGGGTGAGCGACGGTGGGTTCCGGTGTCGAAATAGACACTTTCGGGAACCCGAATTCGCACAATTATTCGGCGACAATTGTGTAGGGGTGTTATCTTGTGTTTACTACCAAAACATCCAAATTGGAGTGTTTTGGGGCAGCAGGTGACTCGTGACACGAGTCGGTGAGTTTCGGGACACTTAGTGGGTCCCGACGGCGTCCCGGTGTGGTTTTCGGGACTTCCGGCCAGTTACGGTAATCGGTATTGGGAAACCGATCTCCGTGGGATTTTTTGTGGGTTATGCTTTTAGGGTTTCTTAGTTGTGGGTTAGACACTAACCCAGTGGACCCCCCTTAGGTCCGGTTGACGTTCTTTTGCAGTCAGGAGACAGACGCGACAGTTGAGCAGGTGGGTACTTCGATCCGACGTCGGTACAGTGGTGCACGCTTGGTGATGGTTTCTTACCCTTACTCTTCTGTTGTTACTATCGCATAGTATATTGAGCCTTGCACCCTTGTTTATTCGTTATACACTACTCGTTGTTTGCATGCTTAGTATCCCGAGTAGGAGTAGAGCAGTTCTATCTATATGCGTATCTGTTGACTTAATTGGTTGGTTGTTGCATTCTGTATCTGTTGACCTGGTTGGTCGGTTCTGGTACTTCGTTTCGGTGACCTGATTGGTCGGTTCTCGTACATCGTTCGATGACCCTTGAGGTCGGTATACCCTAAGGGGTGGGATTGTCGGTGAGCACCGACGGATGATTATAGTTTACTCAGTTCCACTGTTTGGTATGTTTGTAACTTAGTCAGTCAGCTTCATGAGTCCCGTCGTCGATGACCTTTGAGGTCGGTGTACCCTGAGGGGTAGGATTGTCGGTTGGTGCTGACGGTAGTTCTGGACTATATCGAATACACTCCTGTGACCTATCGGTCGGTTCTTGCGTTCGTACTTTTAGTTGACATCGAGCAGTATCTACATACTATCTTTATTTACTCTGCCTGGTTGTTCTATGTGTAGTATCCTGTATAGGGGTAGAGTAGATGGCATTCGTATATACTATACTTGTGACCTGGTTGGTCGGTTCTCCTGTTTGCATCGGTGACCTGTTTGGTCGTTCGTTACTTTCCGTATATTGACTTATCTTGGTCGGTTCACGTTGTTACTTGATGACCTACACAGTCGGTTAGCCTCGAGGGGCGGTGATTGTCGGCTGATTGCCGACGGTTGGCTATTGATCATATCTGCATTGATCGTCACAGCTCGAGTGCATTTCACGTACACCAGCGGGTTGATCCCCCGCAGGAGGGTGTTCTTTTCCGGAAAAGTGGTCGTACATCCGACCCGTGAGCCCAGCGGTGTTCTCTTTGTGCTAGGGTTACATGCCAGGTGTGAGCAGGTAGTGGCTTTTGCCTGAGGTCCTTAGACCGACACGGCGGTTTAGATTGGGTACTTTTGGACTACTTGTCCGGTTGACGCATATAGTTATAGTAGCGGTTGTTGCATGTATACTTCTAGTTCTTTCTTTACAGTTGTCTTGCTACTATAGTTTTGATATCCTTGTATGCTTGCAGTTGTACATTACAGTAGCGGTAGTTGTGCTTTCATATATATATCTCATTCGTTCATTATCGTTGCTACTGTATTTTACTTACCCATACTGTTGTTTATCTCTTCCTGATTCGGTGAGTACTCCTCGCCTTCTTCGGCTTGCGGTACCCACTGGGAGGGGAGACATGTTTACATGTTCTCACCTCCCCCACCATTTTTTCAGGTATTGCAGGCGTTGAGTTTTGGGACGAGACGTGAGGTACGTTCGTAGCGGTCGATAGAGCTTCCGACCCAGGTTATCGGTTTAGTTTTATCCCGACTATTCTGTTGTTATAGCTTAGTCAGTTTATATGGTTCAGTATTTTTATTACATTGGAATATGTGGACTTTCATGAATGTAATAAAAGGATTTCTGGATTTGGTAAAATAAAAGGTTTTCTACCCCTCGTGGTAGTTTTTATAAAAGATAAAAGTTTTCGCGTATTGGAACAGTTTTCAAAAGGTTTTTCGTGGACTTTTGTTTAAACATCGAATGTAAAACTACGGTGTGAATGGTGAATGTATGAAGGTATAGCTATCTGTATATTCATTTAGTTGTGGTTGTATACTGTTTGTACTTTTGTACTTGTGCGGCGCCGTGCAAATACAGGGGAGACTCTGTCCATGTGAACAGTGGATTTCCTGTATTTGTGGCGGATCTGGCATACTCTGGGGTCAGGTTTTCAAAAAAAAAAAATTTAAACGCTTTTCCGCTGTGTTTCAAACTAAAAGGGGACCCCGGGGCGTGACAACATCTCTCCATCCAATGGCTAAAAACTCAAACGATATCAGAGCGTTTAAGGTTCTTTTGATCGTGTTCTAGCGTCAACTATATATATACTAGCGTAGGGACCCGCGCGATGCGGCTGGTAGAACTGATTTAGTAAAAATCTACAGACTACAGATTTAACAAACAAATAAAAATGTTAAAAAGAAACAGAAGAAATATGTAAAATATTATGAAAGATAATAAATAATGAAAAAAACTAAAGAAGCTCAAATTCACATTTAACTAATCATATAAAGATATTTATCTATCCTATCATCTTTCCTAACACAAATTAGATTTCTATTAAAAGCCAATTATTATTGCATTTGCCTATGGACATCCAAATTGTCATGCGATCAGAGAATTAGTACGGAATATAAAGGAATAGAAGAAAAGTATGAAGGAATATATGATAGTCATACAAATAAATTTAAAAATAATAATAGTTAGTTTTTAACTACCGTTAAATTATAAAAGCCCACTTTTCATATATCTATAAGCCAACAATCTATATACTATATTTAGTTTGTTGATGCAAATACTAATTTAATTAGTTTTTTTTGATAATTTTACTCCATCAATTTTTGTGTAACTCAAATGACTTATTCATGAACAGTAATGTACAACAACAAAAAAAAGAGAAATAATATTTTTAGAAGTTGTAGCCTCTATCCACGAGTTAGATCAAAATAATAATCACTGCTCTCATAAATTTGTTAGAAAATTAATACACTAAAAAGAACACTTATTTGACAAAATGATCAAAAGAACAACATCATTTGAATACGATGTCATTTGCCTCTTAAAAAAAAACAAATCTATTACTAAGGGTAATAAGTTTATACAATAAGTTTATACCAAGTCAATTTCTATGACATATATTACCTCAATGACAAAGCTAAGATAAGCATAAATTTAGATGAACATTAAAAGTGAAAAAAAAATTAAACTAATTGGCAAACAAAATTCTGAAAAATAGTACACAAATCAGTAAAAAGGCGACTAAGGAGGAAAATTATCCCCAACCTATCCTAAAAGATGTGTCATTTCCTATTCTATCTCTTTGCTAGAATAAAATTTTTAAAGACATTTGTCTTTCCCCATTACATCAATTCGAATTCTATGCTCTTCTCTTAAATTTTTTAAAATTTAACTTGAAAATTTTTTTTTTTTTATCTAAATTTCTTTCAAGCTCTCTCCTCTTTCTCCTCACCCCAGTCCCATCAGTGGTGGTGATGTGATCAAGATCGCGACAAGGATTGTGATCCCCGTCCTGCTCCCGACCTCGCATCGCGCACCCTCCTCATACCCATCCGCCCCTCCCTGCTCCCCTTCGTCGCCTCTCTCCTCTCCTTTCAACTAAATGTAACGTAAAGCATCTGATTTTGACATATAATAGCAAATGTAACATATGTTACACTAAATATAGAATTTCTCCGAAAGCAATACCAGAAATATAACAACAAAACCATGACTACCAGCATTAACCAATTAAATTGCAAAACTTAATACCACAAGAGCAAGACTGCGATGGATTCCCTGAATCATTCACTTGAACTACTAGCACGGAGAACGCAGGCCGATTGGAGGGATCGCGCATCTCCTCGAGCAATCTCTTATGCATCAAAACATCCTTTGCCCTCTCAACATTCACATCCATTGCACATTTGCAGCATTAAAAGTTCAACAACCAGATCACAAACAGATTGCGAGCAAATCAAAGGAAAAAAAAAAAAACACCCTCAAATACAACACCAAAACATCAAAAACCAAGTCCGCCACTCTACATATGCACTGCAATCGGTTAATCTTCTGCTGCGGTTTTGGGAGATAAGGAGTCTCGAGGGTTGGGAGATGAGGAGGGAGCGGTTTTGGAAGATGAGGGATCTCGGGGTTTGGAAGATGAGGAAGATAAGGGGTCTCGGAGGTTAGGAGATGAGAGAGGAGCAATTTTGGGAGATGAAGAGGAAGCGGTTTTGGGAGAAGGAGGTAATGCCACGTCAGCAAGATATTGGGGNTAATTTAGCCAGCAGCACTTTTTTGACCTATACCGACATTTAAAAGTGTCGCTATATACCGTTTTTGTTGTAGTGTCTTGAAGCACTTCAATTCATCTTATCCACATATTGTCTAAAGTTCATTCCTATGCATTGATAAAATGTGGATCTTATAGCACATTTGACTCATTTAAAAGCAAATGCATTGATCATATCATGTTTTTAAATTTCCGCTTGATTAATTTTGGTACATTGTGAAATAGAGGGTAGGAATTAAAGAAGAGAGCTACCTTTAATAAATAATATCTAAATGAAATACAATTAATAACTCTACAATTAGGTAAAAAGCGGAGCATATTTGGAAGCTTTTGAGCATTCTCGTCACCCTTGCCTTCACCTCGATCAATGACACCACCTACGCCAAGATCATTGTCCTCCAGTACTACCACCACCATGCCTATGCCACCACCTCGTCCGCTTCCTCCTCCTTCGTCGTACGATCCGACCCCTAGTGCTTCACCCTCTATATGCTGTACTTGCCATACCCACCAAAGCTTCCTCATTGTTGGAGATGAGGATGGGTCTAGCAACTCCTTTTTTGGTGAAGGCAATAGCAAGGACAACCTCTTTGGTAGCAGGGGACGGCAGAGGGTGGGGCCCCAGCAATGGCGAAGGGGGCAGGGGGTGCGCATCAAATCATGAAAGAAGCAGAAGGATAGGGAGAAAGAGAAGGAGAGGGAGAGGGAGAGAAGAAAACCCAAAAATAAAGACAACCATATGAACTCATTAATTAAAAGAAAATATGTGGGAGTGTGAAATAGCAGGAAGGAAGATGAGGCATGGCACCATAAAATTATAGAGTAAAGACTCTGAAATGGCTCTAAAAATAGGATTTATTTTTCAAAAATAAGGAGAGTGTAAACACATTAATTGTAAGACGGTGGATGGGAAGGCAAGGAGGCGGTGACACACTATAATAACAGAATAGTAACTTTGAAAGTAAAAAAAAGTCTAGAAAGCAACACTTATATTGCTGATGTGGTGTTGGTAACCAATCAAAAAGTTCCCCTGAGGTTCACCCGTCCTATCATTGCTTTTAGAAAAATATTTTGTTGTACTTTTCTCTCAAAAGGAGAGATGATTGGCTTGGATAGACAATGTGGTGTAAGTATTACATAGCAGACTTTCTCCTAAAAGTGGGACCTATACCCCCAAAATAAGGAAGGCATGCCTTGTTAGCTCACGATTGAGCTTTTGTATAGTTCTATAGATTGTTACATCATATTAATTCAGTTATAATTAAATATAGAGTTGTCAAATCAAATTTGATAATCTGGTATACTTGAATTTTCATATCATATTAAGTTAGTTGTGATTAAATACTGAGTTCTCACATCATATCAACTCAGTTGTGATTAAATACTGAATTGTCACGTCACATCAACTCAGCTGTGATTAAATATTGAGTTGTCAATTCAAACTTGTTAGTTTGTTATGAAACTATATAAAAAGGGAGCTTTGATGATTGTATGTGAATAGAATTTTTTTATTGTTCCATGATATGGTCCTCTCAAAAATGGGTCATACGTTTTGGGCGAGACTTAATCTGTCACGCCTCGGATTACACGTTTTCCCGGGCACGCCGACAAACCCGCCGTATACAAAGAAATTTTTTCTGTATATAAAGCGATAGTTGTACCTGTAAACAAATTCAAACTACAACTAGTAGTATAGAGCTGCTAAACTGAACCGAATATATAAATAAACATCAGATCACTATACATACAAAGTCTCCCAAATACAAACACCCCTCGCTCCAGCAAGTATACTAGCATAAGTATGTACATGAACCAAAAACTCAAAAACTACCTGTAGATGGTGCTACTATAGTACTGCAACCAGGGAAGGGATCTAGCTCGCGACTCCCTTTCCACGATCAGAATCAGCGACAGCAGCAGCCCCAGAAGAAGGCTCTGCAAAAAGGGGTTAACAACTGGGTGTGAGAACTACTGCAAAAAGGAGTAGTCCTCAGTGGGTACCGCTACCGACCTCAACGGCTCACCCACTAAGTCTACAGAAAGTATGCAGAAGGATAGTAAAGAAAGCTGGTAAAACTCTACAGCTATATGCCACTATACTATCGCTAACCAACACTAGCTATCTGTAGATATAAGCAAGATGCAATCTCTGACCCAAACTCACTAGGGACTATGAACACGCCCATCCCGCCTGTCAAAGCTACACCAACCACCACCACGCTGGGTTGTCAGTGGAGAGCAAGTCCAACCAAGACACTACGACATCAACGAAAACGCACAAAACCCGACTCCGGGGTGGCACTCGTGGGTGCTACCCAACCGAGTATGCAAGCGTGTCTCTGCCGAGCTCAATCAGGCTCTCACAGGCTATAATCAAAGCAAATGGGTCTAATTGGTCTAACAACCAAAGTTCACGTGCCCTTGGCACAATCTGATGCAAATACAGAAATCTGGGTCCACCGTCAATCGCGACGGCACCCGACAGTCCGAAATAATCTACACACTACTGTAAAAAAATAAACTCGGCATCCCAGCACAAGCGTAAACTCATCCTACACTAATCTGGATATCCATCGCATACTAACAGTGACAATACGAAAGAACCACAGCCCCTAAAGCTAAATCTGGTAATTTTTAGAAAGTGACAGTGTAGGATCCATATGTTTTCTCCTAAGTCAATTCCAAATCCAACATGTAAAATTAAATACTAGCTTAACTCCAAATTCAGACTTTATATTCTAATCCATGAATTCGAGTACTAGCAAGGAAATGAAACCAACGAAACATGTCGACAATACAAGAACATAGGAGGTATTCCGACGATTTCGGTAAACTTCAACCCATATCGAAAAGCTCGTCCAACCACGGCGAGAAGTCAAAAGGAGAGGAAATCACGCGCTCGCCCGGCATCCAACGGCACAACCGCAGCACACACACGCTCGAACGGCCCTCCAAATCGACGTCGAAAATCTTCTGAGCTCAAGCCGTGGCCTCTACTATGCACACGATCAAAACTAAAGAGAGAGAGGAAAAGGAGAAGTATACATGCTCAGCTAACCAAGTAGATAATTATGAGGGAGGGTAGGTGGCATCCTTATCCACCAACACAAATGACCACCGTACCCCTCACCAACTCAAAATTACAGCTGGAGTACCGGTACCCAATTTGGTTACCGGTACTCGACCTCTCAACCCGCAAACTCGCGCACAGGGTACCTGTACTCAACACTGAAATCTTGCACTTTGCATATTTCAGTGTCAACACTCTGCTCTCGTATCGCACTGAATCCGTTTTGCGTCCAATTTGCCCAAAACGACTCCGATTTTTCTTGACACTCTCCAAATGTATCGACAAGCCTCAGATGCTGAACTCTCACAGGCAACCAAACACCAGGGACACTACAAAGTATTTTTGTTCATTTTCATCATTGCATAATGTAATGTACCAGATTTTAATATAAAATTAAGTGTAAATAAAAATAGTGGAAGATACTATTTTTATTGGACTTAAAGAAGTAGTAAGTCAGAACGACTTAAAGAAGTAAAATGTAAAAGAACGGGGCCGATATTTTAGCAGAAAATTCACAGTATCAGAAAATTATGAAAATCTGAAAATATGTCAGAATTATTTTTATAAGGCTAGATTTAAAGTTTCATATCATTCCGACACCCGAAAAGTGAAAAATAAAATCTGACTGCTATCTGCTAGAGATTACAGTTCGGTAGAGCTTTCGGCGACCAAAAATGGCCGAAACTGAGAAGTTAAGATATCGTTCACTCTATTAGCCTAAACCGAGCCTGACTGTTAAATTTGAGCGAAAACGGACATTCAGAAGGGCTCCGGCGAAAGAGAACAGATTCTGAGCTGCTAAACTGAAAGTTGTGTGTTGTTGAGGTACTATTTTATAAAAGGGATTTTGATCCCTTTCTTCTTCTCCCTCAGCCGACCACCACCACCTCCACACACACACACGTATGGAATGGAGGGAGAGAAAAACCCTCCCTTTCTCTCTCTAGATATTTCCCTCATCTCTCTAGATCTCTCTTTCAAATCCGCGGCGTTGGTGGAGAGCGAGCTTGGGAACGCGTTGGGAGCGACGATTCGAGTCTTTGTGCGCTCGGTTGAGCGGCATGCTTCCGACTCGGCGTTCGCAATTTGGTAAGTGTTTAGGATTTGGCTAATTCCTTTATACTTAGTGTTCTAGTGGCCTCTAATGTGATGATAGCATGTTTTCTCCATTTAATTTGGGTTATTTGGAGCATGTGTAGAGGCTAAGGTTTAAAATGAAGGTTTGGAGATTAGAGGGTTTTGAACTAATTAAACCCTATTGTTCTCTAATTGAAGGTTAGAGATGAGCCACTGATGACCCTAGGTCGCGGATTAGCATGCGTTCTGTCACGCCCCGAAGCCGCTACCAATTTGGTCCGGTTCGGGTCGAACAGACGCCGAACAGACAGCACTTCCCTTGTTCGCCCAAGGCTCAACAATCGGATCAAGTATAATTAAGCGCCCAGGAAATGCTTAAATAACATACATGATCAATCACGGAGCACACAAGTGCTATACAAATAAGAGCAAGAAACACAAGTATATACAAGTGTGATAAAGAGAAATGCACCTAGCTATTACAACCGTTCAACATTTGAATAGATTACATTTTCACCTCCCAAAATGTAATACAAGTATGTCTTCAATTATGTAATAGCTCTCCAATAACTGTCCAAAATACATATCATCTAGTACTCGAGGATACTTTATTGCACGGTAGGAAAGCTACTAACTACTCATTCAGGGCGCTACGCCCTTGCAGCGATCCTTGCCCGACACACTGCTATTCAGCCCTGCAACAAAGTGGGGTGAGAACTATATAAATATAGTTCCTAGTGGGTTCGGCCGCCGACTCCGCCGATCTTCCCACTAGGTCTAAGCAGGCATAAGCAAATAGATAGATAGAAATAAACTGCAACTATTCTACGATGCCTTCAATGATAAGCAATGAAATCATCATGCAATAAATCTACTATCATGCTAGTATGATGTCAAGAGTATATAAATGCAACATAGCAATGTAATCTACAACATACACTATGTCTACTCATGGTAAGAATGCAATCCTACTATGTCACGTCCCGCTATCGCCAATTTGGTCGATCCGGGCCCGTACACAGACGCCGAACGGACAGAACCTCCTCTGTCCGCCCAAGGCTTAACAACAACGAGTACATGTATAAAGAAATACACAGTTCCCAGGATAACATCTCAATATACATGGCTTGCACGAGGGCAAGCAACAAACACAAGTGATAGTAAGCTAGCTTTACTGAAAATTCACTGTAATTTAAAGCTTTCAAACTGAACTACATAACTGAAATATTTAGTTATTTACATGCTTTATAATACATTCATTAAATGCCTCTGTACATCAAAATAGTTGATACATAAACTCAAAATGGTGACTGCTAAAACTCTGGTGTCAGCTAGCTAAGCTGCGGGGCTCTTGCCACGATCCTCGGCCACACCATTCGCACTGGAACCTGTATGGTTAGTGGTATGAGAACTACTGAAAGTTCCCAGTGGGTTCGACCGCCGAATTCGCCGACTCACCCACTAGGTCTACTCAGGCATATGTAGGCAAGAAAATAAACAGATAGTAACCGACAATAACATGTAACTACTGCAATGCCTGTACAAAACTGAAAGAATAATATGTAAACTGTAAATATGCATGCATGCTTTTACTGAATTTACCCAATCTCTTGGTTAACCTTTTGGTTAACAATAACTCACTGACACTATCCGAACTATCGGGGAGACACAACCTGCACCCGACGGGACTGTCAACTCGGGGAGACGCACCTCCTGGTCCAGTAAAGATGACTACTCCGGAGCTTATCGTTCAAGGAGGAGCGACCTACCTTGAACCAAACGAATGTGAGTATGATCTGATCCTCCTTCAGAGGATTCAACAATAGACGATGTCACTCATAACTATAACTAGCTCTTTATGCTAGTTTCACAATTTCATTTCTCGATGCTAACCAAATCTCTAATTAGAATGTCACCAAGTTTACTATTGTTATAGTCCATGCATTCATAGGGTTCTATGTTCACATTCTATTGTTCATATATTCTCATGGTTGATCAGCAATTGCATAATCAAATATCATTTACATAATATCAATACCCTATAATGCACGATTACAATGTAAATATGCTCAATGAATTAGCATAAACATAAAAGGTGATTCAAAGATTTCGGATAGCACCACCCACCTGTAGTGGTGTCAACAACTGGAATCCACGTCTCGGAATGCGTCGACAACTATCTCTCGCGACCTAGCGCAAATAGAACTAGAACGGCCTCTACCGTAATTAGCGCGTCGTCGACCTGTCGGAAAGTCAATTTAGACTTTCGAGCAAGTTTAACTTTCATTTATAAAGGATTAAAAGAAATTAAACTGACATCGTAGTTATTTTTAACAAAACTTGCATTTCAACAAAGAGCTTCTCAATGCCACTCAAAATGAAATGCTGAAATTCAGCTTTTGCTGAATTTCAGCATTTGTGCCTCAAAATTCTCTTTCACTCTCAGCAGAAATCTGTTCACTTTCGCAAACTTTGCATTTCAAGCTCACATTATATATATATATATATATATATATATATATATATATATATATATATATATAACACAAGATTGGTTCAATAGGTTCCCGTAAAGTGAAGTTCGGTTCAGCTTGGATTTCAGCATCATGCTGAAATTCTATCTATGCTGATTTTTCAGCATTGTAACTACTTCTTAATCATAACTTAAATAATTATTTTACCTCAAAGCTTAACCGAACTCTTGTCAATTCCTGCAGCCTTTATTTGAGCTTGAAGTATCAAGAAATTTACTCAAGGTATCAACATAGCAGCTCCAACCAGCAGGAGTTTAGGCTCCCTGTACTTCGAGCTCTCAAACTGTGCCAATTAACATCGACTCTAATGCATTAAACTTTCTCCCTTTTTACAACTATAATCAGTGCTCAGCTAGGGTTTAGTACTTTACCTTAATTAAGTATTATGCCCAGTAGTTCTCAGCTCCAAGGCACCAAGAACTCACCCAACTAACACTTCAGCCCTACTCCTCCATTCGGACAGCAAGGCTACACCAATTTACCCAGGTTCAGTCCAAATGTAATTAACTCCAAGCTAAGCACTTAACAACTGAAATTTATTTAGTTAAAAGCCATACTAAAGGCCACTATTTCAGGAATTCACCCAGCTCCACCAAAACTGTAATTTCAGCTCCAACAATCAACTTCCTGCTAGGTAATTTCAACAAACCTCACTTCTCTTTTGTGGCAGCAGCTTCCCTCAGGTTAATACTTAGTTCCAATCGATTAGCTTGATTAATATTGATTATAAGAATCAACTTACCTCAATTAGATGCTGAATTAACTCATTCACTGCATCAAATGATCCACTCCTGCATCTCGAATCAGCAGGGCTTTAATTTCAGCAACTAACTCTTAAATTGATCCATTCTAAGGCAACTAGCTTAACCATAATCCATTATAGAATGGACTTATTGTAATATTGATGCTGAATCACTTGCTCACTGCTTCAAGGATTTATTCTTGCATTTCGGCAGCACCAAAAACATCCACCAGCTCTCAAATCCAAGATAGCTAACACTAGTAGCAAGAATTCCTTAATTAAATCACCCTGCAAGCCATTAACTCAATTAAACTTGAGTATCAGTCCACCTACCTGAATTAGAGACCTTTCCCTAGGGTACTTTCAGCTCCAATCCCCCTAATTTCTGCTTGAATCAAATTTCCTTCCTCAGCTCACAAATCCTCCAGGCTGTTAACTTCAACTTCACCTTTCCTTAGTCTAGAGGAAGAAAGAGAAGAAAAAAATGATAAGGAATGAAGGGAATGGAATCTCTGATACTTAGACAAGTGTTAGTTGACAGGGCTTAGTTGATAAGATCAAAATTTTGCACTTTAGCTCTTTTCCAGAAATTGCATTGCAGTCCAGTCAGCCCGGAATTTCTGTACCGGTACAAGAATCTGTACTGGTGCAGGCAGCAGCAGCAGCAGCTCACAGTAGCAGCATCAGCAGCTGCTCTCTACTCCTTTTTCTCACATTTAATTCCCTCCAATTTCTTTCCAACCCTTCTAAAATCATCCAAAGAAGCTTCCCAAGCTACTAATTTAATTTGGTAACATCTAATTCTCAGATTTGCATCAATATGACCATTTTTGCCCAAATTGACTACAATTTCAGCATTCGAGTAACCATAGCAATTGGGGTTCGTTAACCACTTCGATTCCATTTATATCTATTCTCACACTTCCAAAATATGTCAACGACAGATCACAAGCTGCTAATTAAGTTTAAAATTACTTAATTTGCATTTTAGCATTATTGTGGTCACTTTGATCACAATTAGCCTATAATCGAAATTCAGCCCATTACATACTATGCCATTCATGTTCATTACCCAATCCACTTGGCTAACCCGAAGGTTTCGCCCTTGACTTACTCTCAATCTCATAGGTGAGGAGAAGCTGCACTGGCACACCGAGACTGTCTGCGAGACAACTATGTCAGCCCCTGTGTGAAGTACTCCGGAGACCACTACTTGGGTGGAGCGACCACGCCAAGTACTAACAGACTAGTGAGTATGATCCAATCCTCACAAGAGGATACCCTATCTACTAGGGTCATAGTGCTTCTACCGCACCGATGTCCAATACATCATCCATTACTCGGAAACTCTACTATCCCTAGAATCATGTCACTATAGACTACTACAATAGATTCGATGCCACTCGTTCAATCACTTGTAATAAATGTCTCAACTATTCTACATGCCACTCTTTCATGTCATAGTGCTTCTACTACACTAGTTCAATGTCAACTATTAACAACATCTCAAGTTCAAGTTGTCATTTATCATGTCACTATAGGATTTCATGTTATCAACTCTAATTCACATGCACCCTAGATTCTCGTGTCAAGCTCATAATTGCTACACTACTAAGGAATATGCAAGGAATAGAATATGACTATGCAACAACTATAGTACATAAATGCAACATATGAGATATGATCAATATGTATAAGACTTAGACATAAACGGAAGCTCGGTTGCTTCGGGATGGACACCCCCCACCTTTCAATGCTACCAAGAGGCTAGGGTTCCAATTTCGTGATTTTTGGAAGCTTTCGCCGCAAGCTGCGGCAATCTGTACCGAAACAGGCCTTTTCTTTGATATCTTCGCGTAGCCTCGTCGTATCGCCGAACCGACTTCGCCAACGCGTCAGAATACCTATCAATTTGGTTTGTATAGGTTCAATTTAGATCAAAACCCCTCACAAGCAAAACCCCTCTTTTAATGCCCTAAGATGTAACTATGCAAGAATTCATCATTTGATCTTTAAATTCGAGTATCAATCATCTATTTAGCATCTAGGAGTTTCACTAAATCCATTTCTAGGGCATACAAATCATTCCTTAGCAATCTACCATTGTTACTACCAAAGCTTACCTCCAAAGCTTTCTCCAATAGAGAGGAAGAAGATGAAAGCTTGAGCTCCAAGCTACTCTCCAACTTCTAAGGATTCTACTCCAACTTCTCCTCTTTAAGGGTGAATTTGCTAGAGAAAGAAAGCTAGGGGAGAGGGAGAGACCTCTCACTTTGGTCGGTCAAGTGAAGGGAAATGAGAGAGATGCACAATGACCCCATTCGTATGCTCATTATATGTGCACAATTGCACACAACACCTTTCACATAACACTATTCACATTCAGTTTAGCAGCACGGTACAGATATTTTTCGCCTGCCCTTCTGAATGTCTGTTTGAGCTCAAATTTGGTAGTCATGCTCGGTTTTACTTAACGAAAGAAATTTTAATCTTTTAGTTTCGACCCCGTTTGGTCGCCGAAAGTCCTACCGAACTGTAATCTCTAGCAGATAGTAGTCGAATTTTATTTTCCACCTTCCGGGTGTCAGAATGGGGTGAAACTTTAATTCTAACCTCACAAAAATAATTCTGACATATCCTCCAGTTTTCATAATTTTCTGACACTGTACATTTTCTGCAATTTATCTGCCCCGTTTCACACAGAAAATTCTAAATCTTCTGTTTTCGCTCCGATTTCAACACGGGTCATTCCAGACTTATATTTTATGTCTATAAGTCCAATAAAAATAGTATTTCACACTATTTTTATTTATATTTATTTTTATATTAAAAATTCAACATATTACATCCCACCGTAACTTCATAATTTAAGAAGTTCGGTACCTTACACGTTCAGTTGCCGATGGAGTTCGAGCGGAACCGGCAACGAGTGCCGCGGGAGGCCGATTGCAACTGAATACAAGCAATCGGAGAGCGTTGCGAGGTGGGTTGTGCTCACTGAAGATATTAGCTAGCTTCCATGTCGAAGTGGAATACGATTTTATCGTTGATGCATATATGTATATTTGGTAGGTTACAAATGATAATATGATGCATGATATAGATGCTAGATGAATGCATAATATAATTGCTAGATGAATGCATAATATAATTGCTAGATGAATGCATGAATCATATTATGTTGAAGGATATTACCTACCATTGGAATATGTTAGATAAAACATGCATGGACATATTGTGGATTATGTTGAATGAACTATGCATGTTAACATATTGTGGATCATGATAGATGAACCACGCATGTTGACATATTGTGGATCGTAATAGATGAACTATGCATGTTAACATATCATCATATGCTAGTTGATATATGTGCATGTGGAACTTGTGTCAATAAACTCTTGGTGGATTAGAGAATTCGACATTGGAAAACAAGAACATGAAAACTATAAAACTCGATGTGGACAAGTAGAATGTCAAGTAGATCGAGTGGCATTTGGACTGGTGTAGCAGAAGCACTATGACCCTTGTAGACAGAGTATCCTTAGTTGACGAGGATTGGATAATACTCACTTAGTCTGTTTTCGCTTGTCGGTGGTTGCTCCACCGAAGTAGTGGTCTCCGGAGTACTTCACACTAAGGGCAGATGTAGTTGTCCCGCAGACGGTCTCGGTGTGCGAGTGCGTATTCTCCTCACCTATAAGATTTTCATAAGTGAGTCGAGGCGTAACCTTCGGGTTAGCCAAGCAGATTGGTTGACAAGCATATGAGCTGTAGTTGAATCCCAGTAGAGTGGATTCGGTATCCCAGTTGAGTGGATTTCAAGCTGAGGTGCATGTGAGACGTCCTTCACCTTAAGCCTGGCTTTGCGCGGTATTCCGCGGTTAAAACCGAGTTGGGTAGATAGCTTTATATAGGTAGATGAAACCTTTTGAGCAAACAGTAAAGATAGATGAAACCTTATGAACAGAATTGTAATTGACATGAATCTAAAATAGAGGAAAACTTAGAAGTCAATTGGATGAGCTGTGGATAGCGATACAGAAAGTAGATCTACTTACATCATTGCATGTTGAGTTGCATGATTTGCATTGTTGCATGTTGCGAGGCATGAACATGATAAATATTAGTTGCATAAAATATATGATGATATATGTGGATATCTGTTGGACTAACATGTTTGCAGTGTCTCCTTCGGACCTGGTGGGTCGAGCTCTTCCCTTGGGTGGCCATACCCACTGGAAACTATGGACAATAGTTCTCACCCCACGTGGTTTTGGGGTTTCAGGTTCGCACGCGAGCGGCGCGGCGGCGCGAGGAAAGGGCGTAGCTCCATAGATAGCGCCCTACCTGTAAAGAAATGAAGCCGCGAAACGTAAATTCGAACTTTGATCGAAGTTGATCAATGACGAGTTCGGGATGCTTCGGAAAGGCCGAACGCATCGAAATTGCGTTCAGTGCATTGTAGAGTACCCCGTAGCTGCGAAAAGCCTAGTTCGGGCTGTGCACAATTTGTATAGTTGAGTGGGTTTTCAGCAATTGTGCAGAGTTGGGATTAAAAGAGAGGCTTGTCTCTCTCTTTTCCTCTCATTTCTTGCAACCCAAACCTAAACTCTCCCTCTCTCTCTCTAAAGCTCTCATTCTCTCTCTCTTCAAGGTGGAAAGGAGGAGAAGGAGACAAGGAAGTGGAGCATCACCTTCTGCATCTTCTTTCTTGTGTTGGAGCAAGCTTTTAGAGGTAAGCTTGATGTTCTTTAATGGTAGATTTCTAGGGTATGGATTTTAATCTCTAGAAATGGTTTTAATGGAAACCTAGCATGCTAAATAGATGATTAATACTTGAATCACGAAGCTAAATGATGGATTTTGCAATAATTGCAATCTAGGGCTCCAAAATTGGGTTTTGCTATGTGGTTGGGTTTGATCTAAATTGAACCTATATAAACCTAATTGTTAGGTTTTCTGACGCGCTGGTGAAGTCGATTCGGCGATCCATCGAGCCTACGCGAAGATATCACCGAAAAGGATGTTTTCGGCTTTGTTTTCGCCTGGAAGGCCGAGGCGGCGACTAAAAATCACGAAATTGGATTCCTAGCCTCGTTACATCGCCTAGAGGTGGGTGGTGTCATCCTAAAACAGTTGGGCTTCCCCTATGTCTAAGTTATATATATTGATCATATTTCACATGTAGCATTATGCATGATAGGGTGTTTAGATAGTTGCATTTCTATTCTTACATGCTCCTTGGTAGTGTAGCATTGTGGGCTTGACACTTGAACCTAGGATGCATGAGAATGAGGTCTTGTGACATAGAATCCTATAGCGATAAAGATAAGTAATGAACTTGATCTTGTGTTGATGAAAACCAATGACATGTGAACTAGTGTAGTCGATATACTTTATCATAAAGAGTGGCATGTAAACCAAGATAATGACATGATGAGTGGCATTAGGAATTAGTGTAAAGGAAACACTTATGACATAGTGATAGTGGGAATAGGTGAATTTTCCTAGTTTGACACATTGCATGAGAACTTGTGTGACATTGAGACACTTGACATAGATATAGGGATAGTTGGATTTCCGAATGGTTGATGACCCTAGTTGACAGGGTATCCTCAGTTGGCGAGGATTGGATTATACTCACACAGTCTGTTTTGGGGGTGGTTGCTCCACCCAATAGTGCACTCCGGAGGTGGTCATGTAGAGGACAGACGTAGTTGTCCGCAGACGGTCCCGGGTGGGGTAAATGCTGGGTAGCTGCTCACCTAGGGGATTAGAGATGTGAGTCGAGGGCAAGCCTTCGGGTTAGCCAAAGGATTGGGTAATAAACTCATGAGATATATGCATTTTGAGCATAGTAGACATCGCATTCATGCTTGATGTAGAGATATAGTAGCATGTGAGTTAGATACATGGCTATGTTCATTCATCTACTTGTTTCTCAAGGCATAGTAGCATGTTGCAATTTACTCTTGATGTATCAGTTAAATTCCAAGTATCTATATATCTATCTATCTGCTTATGCCTGCTTAGACTTAGTGGGGAGATCGGCGGAGTCGGCGGCCGAACCCACTGGGAACTATGGACAATAGTTCTCACCCCACTTTATTGCAGGGCCAAGCTTGAGCGCTCCTGGCGAGAATCGCGGTAAGAGCATAGCGCCCTAGTTAGTTAGCAGCTTCCATTTGCATTAGAGCACCCGCGTACTTGTGAGATGTTTATGTATATATTGGAGAGTTGCATATGTTTTTTGGGATATACATAACATGAGATGAACTTGTAAGTCTTGTATATATATATATATACATATATACAAGATATATATATATATATATATATATATATATATATATAACGTATTTGACTAAGCAATCCGAGTCACTCAATTTTTATTTTTTAAAAAATAA
>NW_017891199.1:0-22949 GCF_001540865.1 Ananas comosus
TGTCTGACATGCTGTTAATCCTGGTGGGTAAATAAATTGGTGACAAACTTATCTTCCTAAATTCAAAATATTTGATACTTCTAAAACGCTATAGATCGACAAAATGAGTAATGCTCCGCTCCGTAAACACAGCTCAGTGTTTTTCTTAAGAGAAAATAAAAGTAAAACACAAGAAATGCCAAAGCCCAGGAGAAACCTGGAACTAAGTTAACGGCTAGTTTAGGACGGAAAAAAATGTGGAAGAAACGTGAAGAAGGAACATAAGCCAGATGACGGAACAGGGAGACCTAGGATGTAGAAGATCATAGCATGAGCGATTCGGCAGATTTGGATTCCTATGTATCCACTCATTTGGTACTTCATCACACGATTCATATAAGATCTATCTGTCTAGATATCACCATATAGATGCTTATAACCTCCCCCTCTATGCCTTACGGTAATGATTCCTCTGCCATTACGACGTTTACCACAATGATGCCGCCCATGGATCAAATTATTTCGTGGATTGGATCTCACTTGACTGTCTATGGCTCTATTGCGTGTTTTCGGAGTAGAAGTTTTGTATAAATATATCGCCGTGTTATTAAGTATTTTGCTTTAAGTTCTTTTCTCCATAAAAGGTGGAATAAAATAACACGGTTGAAGCGTAATGATCTTACATCTATAAAAAAAAATGAGCAGAAAGCTTATACAAAGTAAGCCACTAAATTTTTATTTGGTACATATTCTTCTACATATGAACAAGAAATAAAATTTTGGATTTATGTTTTATGATTTGTTTTTTTATTTTTCCCAAAAAAAGAGGAAAAATCTTTGACTTTGCGCCCTTTAAGTTTGCTAAAAAAAAAAGTAGGCCATATATTTCACATCACACCTTGGGCTCCTTTTTGAGCTTTGATTATAGTTTTTGGGCAAACAAGCCCATTATCACACTACTATTATTTTCCTTGCCTTTTCTTTTCATAGATTGCTTTAGAATTAAAAAAAAAACTTATGAAGAACTTTATAAAATGATAGAATAAAGAAGAGTCCGGCTGAGTTGCTTCTAATAGCATCAAAATTTTCACCGTTAGATTTATTTTTTCGATAATTTTCATCCGTTAGATTATACTATTCAACCAACTAACCGCTCAACTCTAAAGGATCATTATTATCCTAACCACACATCCCTTCGTTCAAGGGTCAAAACTTATTCTCATTAGAGTTTGGCATGGCATCAAGCACTTGGTGCTATCAAATTTTTCACCTTTAATTTTTACTTATTTTCACCCATTAGATTATATTATTCAATCAATCATTCACTCAATAGAAACCATCATTATCTTAACTGTACATTTTTTCATCCAAATACTGAAAACTTAATAACACCAATGATTTGATGCTATTGGAAGCATTCCAGTCTAATTCTATTAGTGTCCTGCTGGAGTACTTCTAACAGCACAAAATGTTTGGTGCTATTAAATTTTTCATCGTTATTTTTATCTTTTTAGTTATTTTCATCCACTAGATCATACTATTGAATCAATCAAAAATTTAGGGCGTGTTTGGTTCGCTTCTTTTTTATCATGGAATCGGAATGGGAATGAGTGAATCCGTTTGTGGGTGTTTGGTACGTGGGTGTCCCATTCCGATTTCGATTCCGAATGGAATGGGAATCGCTCAATCACCCATTTTTTCAATCCGGTTTAGAAGGCCGGATTAGAAGTTGAATCCGGACGAAATGGATATTTATTCGAATTAAATTTATTTTTTAAATTTTTTTTAATTAAAATATGTGTTAAAATTTAAAAATTAAATATATAATTTTAAATTTTAATTTAAACTTAAATTAAAATTAAAATTTAATTAAGTATTTCGAATCTAACTTATGAATTTGAATTTAAATTAAATTTTAATTTATATAAAGTTCATTCAAATTTTATTTCAAACTTAAATTAAATTTATGAATTCAAATTAAAATTAAAATTATAATTTTAAGTTTGAATTTGAATAAATCAAAATTTAGTTTCGTATTTTGAATTATCCACTCAACTTCAAAGTTTAATTTTTTTAAAAAAAATAGATTTAAAATTTTGACACTATTTCAAAATTTTGATGTAAATTTTTAATATTTAATATTTAATTTGAATTTAAATTATATATTATAAAGATAATGTTAGTATATTAATTTGATTATGTTTTTATATCCATCTGAACCAAACACCGATAATGGAAATAATTTAGTCCGATTCCGATTCAGATGATGAACCAAACAGAATTAGGTAATGAGTGATTTCGATTCTGATTCCAGCTTATTTTGATTCCAATTCCGATTTCAACTCCGACTTCGAACCAAACACGCCCTTAAGGTATTGTGGCACGGAGTCGTGCTTAGGGATGCAAATGGATCCGAGTTGGTGGAGCTCCGCCCCGATCCGCTCCGAATAGGGTGGTAAGTGGGAACAAAAAATATAGAAAAATATAACCCGCCCCGAATCCGCCCCGATCCGCCAAGTAAATGGAGCGGGAGGCGGGAGACTCTTTTCTTCTTTCAATCTATCTCGATCCGTTAAAAATCCGCTCCCGCCCCGCTGCCGCCCCGATCCGCCCCGAATGGAGCGGTAAGTAGGAGCCAAAAATAAAATGAAAAGTAATCCGCCCCGAATCCGCCCCGCCCAGATAAGAAATGGAGCGGGAGGTGGGGGAACTCTCCCGCCCCCGGATCCGCCCTGTTTGCATCCCTAGTCGTGCTGGAAACTTGCAGGCACAGTGCATACTGGACTGTATCAATGTGTGCCGGTTACAAAAAATAATGTGTGCCGACACACAATGGCATGAAATATTTATTTTCTTTAGCAATAAAATATTCTAACTGTTTATTATGTATCTTTATCAAATTTTTGAACTTTATTAAAAAAATTATTTTCTAATTTAAAGAATAGAGGGTTTTGAACTGCACCATCAGCACGGAGACTGTATCATGCCGATATTTTGTTGATAAGATACAACACTTTAAATTTTTGCAATTAATCACTTACTCAATATTAAGAGATCACTATTATTATAGCCACACATTCTTTCACGATTTTTCAATCGAATGCTACTTTCGTGGGAAGTGTCGAATATTAAGAGATCACTATTACTGTAGCCACACATTCTTTCACGATTTTTCAGTTGAATGCTAGTTCCGCGGAAAGCGTCGAACATTAGCCAACTTCTCCCCAACTACTAGACTAGTCCACTAGTTTTGAAGTAAATATCAAAAAAAAAAAAAATCCTTGAAACCAAATCACCCATTTAGATTTGATGACTCATAGAACTGGGATAACCGCTCGATTGGGAGCAAGAAAAAATCATACTATTCTTTCGGAGATGGGTCCGTGATATTTTCTCCGAAATCAAATGAGTCGAATATAAGAGAGGCGTGATATTCTCACCTTCGAATGTGTGGATTCCCTCGCCCGAATTTTTGCAGCCGGTGCTCACGGACATATTTAGTTGAGGCTGCAAAGAGTCCGATTTGCGTGGGACACTCATTTTACACCACCAAAATTTTAAGTCCTCTATCAATGAATTTAACAAAAGATGTCATCATCAATGAATGAATATGATAATTTGTTAATATCGCTATCGTTGGTAGCTTCTTTGAGTCTCTTTCCACACAGACCATCAGTTTCCGAACCTAGTCTAGTCCAGAATCTTCTTATTCTTCTGTTTAATATTAAATTTTAATAAAATTATATATAATGACGTAGAGATATTATACTGAGTTGATACTTTCAAAATTTTTTTTAGCTTTTAGATCAAAAATTATATAACTAAAATAATAATTAATAAAAATTATTCTGCTATACTATCGATAGTACCTAACGTTTGATGCTATCGAATTCTCGGCTATTGGAAAAAAAAAATGTCTGGTTAATATGATAGTGATCTCCGAAGATTAAGTAGGTGATTGATTAAATAATATAATTTAACGAATAAAAATAATTAAAAAGTAGATTTAACGGCAGAAAACGAACTTGATATTGTGGATATATAGCAATAGCCGGACTTGTAAAAATAGTTACCACAGAGTTTAATTAGTAGTCGAAGTTCTCTAGAAAAATAATTTTATCGTAAGGTCAAAAAAAGGAAGCACCAAGGTAGTGTTTTCGAAAGGACTGTAGTGGGACTCATATTTCGATTGATCTAAGAGAGAAAAAAAAAATTTATTTGAAAATTGTAAATGGAATAAAAATCACTTCCTTAATTTTTTTATATTTTAAATTATTTTAATTACTTAAATTAACAATTTTCTTCATTTAATAGATAATTTCATCACATTTAATACCTCATTTTTAAAAAAATATATATAAAAAAGTAACTCCAGAAAATTTATATATCCAAATTTAGGCACCACATGGACATGAATAATAATTTAAAGGGACAATTATTTATTTACTCCTGAAAAATTTTCGGCTTTTTAATTTACCCTTCTTAGAAAAATAATATTAAAAATATTTTTTTTACGTTCCAAACTATTTCAAATATAATCCTAGAGTTAAATTATGTTAATGAATGATTAGCAATATCTCTTATATCTATGAAATTACTCTTTTACCTTTTCAAATATATTGGCTTAAATGAACCAGCATTCTGCCATGTGGTGGAAGGCTAAGTGGGCCGAATCATGTTCGAAATGGCGGGAAGCTAGGTTGGGCCGAGTCATGTTCGAAACAGCATGATGCTAATTGGGTTGAGTCACAATCGAGACCCGTAGACGCTGTATCTGTACACTTTAAGTGAATTAGTTGCGTATTTTTAACAGCTCAAGTTTTTGGGATAAATGATTAGCGCCAACGATCCGACAAGTGGTATCAAAGTCAGAAGTCACGAGTTCGATTCCCGTATGCTGCAAATATGCAAGTACGGAGAAGGAATTTTTGGCTTAAATAGAAGGGATTTTTGGCTTAAATAGACCAGCATTTTGCTCTGTGGCCGGAGACCAAGTGGGCCGAGTCATGTTCGAAATGGCGTGAGGCTGATTAGACCGAATCACAATCGAGACCCATGGACGCTGTATCTGTACGCTTTAAGTGAATTGTTTGTGTATTTCTAACGGCTCGAACTTTTGGGATTATTGGTTAGTGCCAACAATCCGACAAAATAAACCCTCCGACAAAATATACCCTTTTATCATCACCGACACCACTTGAACATTATCCCTAGAATTAAATTCTGTTAACAAACTATTAGCAATAATTGTTATATCCATGAAATTACTATTTTACCCTCTCAAATATACCCTTCTACCATTACCGACTTTTCTTATTTGCCATTAAATTAGGGGCACAAAAAGTATTTTATTTTACCGACTGTCCCTAGAACAAGTGGCAAAGGGTTTAGTAGTTGGTATCCGAGACCCAAGTTCGAATCCTAGTTGATTCACATTTCTAGCTAAGTTTATTTCTAAATAAAATAAACGAAGCGGGTAGCGAGCTACCTATCTTTCAAAAAAAAAAAAAAAGTATTTTATTTTTTGATCAAATATACCATTCTATAATTACCAATGTTTTTTATTTGTTCTTAAATTAATATGTGATTACGTACTTAAGAGCAGTAGAAATTGATTGAATTTGATAACGGAACATAACAAGTGTATGAACAAGTGAAGTACAAAGTACTAAAATTCACACTCAAAAAGAGTTCTCAATATATACATATTTTTTTAGCACACAAAAAGGAGCCATATTTACAAAAAGAACTCATTCTACAACACCTCTCGAATCCACGATAGAAAGAAAGAGGAGTTAAAAACCTCTTCTCTTTTCTTTTTTTACAGATCTAAACCCTATGATTCGGGGCAAAAAAAAAAAACACTACGGCTCGCGATCTCTATGTCCACGCACCTGGTACGAGAGAGAATTAGGGTTCAGGGTTTCAAAGGTCGGCGCCTTCGGCGGCGGACATGGTGGAGAGGCGGCTCGGCCGCGGCTGGTAAGCGGCGCGGCGCCGCAGCTGATGGGACGAGGGGCGGATGGGCGCGGTGAGGGCCCGGCGCACCCACTCGCCCTCCACGGCCCCGATCCGGACCAGGGAGTTCGCCATCGCCGACCTTCGCATGTTGAGCTGGGCCGATACGGACCCGCCGCGCCCTCCGCCGCCGCCGCCGTGGGGGGGGGCGGCGTAGCCCTTGTGGAGGCTGCAGCGGAAGGATCCCGGGTGCGTCGTCGGCGAGCACAGGCACGTCTTCGGATGGGCGGCGCCGGCTCCGTCGCCTCCTCCGCGGCGGCGGTTGAGGTGGCGATCGGCGACGGAGACGGAGCGGGCGGGGTGGGGGGCCGATCGCGGGGGGACGAGGAGGTGGATGCGGGTGGGGGAGACGGGGCGGCGGAAGAAGCTCGCGCCGGAGGAGCTCGAGACGAAGCTCGCGGCGCCGGCGGAGGACGACGACGCGAACGCCGACGCGGAGGAGGAGGCGAACGGCGGCGGCGACGGCGCCCGCGTGGTGGGGGTGGACGATCGCCGGAGGGAGTCGTCGCCGCCGGAGAGAATCGGCCCGCCGGATCTGGTTCTGGAGAGCACCGCCATGGGAACGAGATAGAGAGAGAGAGAGAGAGAGAGAGAGAGAGAGAGAGAGAGAGAGAGAGAGTAAGCAATTTGGGAAGCAACTTGGGAATCCGTAGTTTCGCTCGTGTAGTGTGATATTTATAGAAAGACGAGGTTTCTAATTCAGCGTACGAGGGTAGTAAGTTATGAGGTAAATAAGCACCGAGGCCCCTTAACTACACGCAATTCTTAAAAAGGTCCTTCCACACCACAAAATTATTATTATTCATATAATATACTTAAGTAATTGGTCTACCAAGAGAGACACTGCATAATATAACATGCAGTAAAAAAATGAGACAATAAAAAAAAATCTGTATTTATTTTTATACGTAATATTATCTTTTACAGTAAATTAATTATAATATATTTTCTATCAATTTTTTTTATTTTTGATGAGTAAATTTACAATAATAAAGCGTAAAAAAAAATTTGTTTTTAACTACGTTTTAGGCTTCGTTTGGAATAAAATATAATGTTTGTTGTTTCCGTACGTAATATTACGTTTCACATATCGCGATGAGTCGGTTACGATATATTTTTTGCGGTTCATCAGAGAACATAAAAGCATATCACTATATGGCTAGCATTAGATAGGATAATCTAGTAGTAGTATATTGGGATATTTTTAAGTTTTCAACACCATAATATTAGAATATTATTATCTCAAAAAAAAAAAAAACCGAAGATAATTTTGGAGAGTGCGTGGGTTAAGCAACCCCTACTATGGGTTAGGATTTTAACCGGAGTTAGTTGTAGTAGAGTTGAAGAGGTTCGGCGCTCCCGGGAAAAATGCGAAGAACCAGCGGAGGCGGCAAAAATGCGGTGGGCGCGACAGCGCGGACCCACGTGGCACCGAGACGTTGAAGCAACAGTTGCTGTGGTCCCCACCGCCCAGACACGTGTCCTTATCCTGATTTGTCGTTCTTCCTACATATGTAACCAACCAGTTGTAGTTATACACGTACAAATATCTGATCAAATATTATCCTTATAATTTTCTATTTTTTTTATTTTAATATTTTATAGTTTAAAATATATACAGTAATTTTATTTTCTTTTTCATCAATTTTTTTAGCTAAAATTTTGTTGAATCATATACGAAAAATTTCAGATATCTCATATATAATTTATTGAACATTCACTTTAGTATTTTTTAATTTTTAACTTTGTCAATAATTTAATAAAAAAATTAATAAAAAAATAAATAAGAGCATATTGTAAGAAAATGATATGCTTTAAACTATAAGATACTAAAGTGAGAAAGTGTGAAACTATATATATAGGTAGGGGTGGAAACGAGCCGAGCTCGAGCGAGCTTACGTCAGCTCAAATTCGGCTTGAAATTAATTTCGAGCCTAAATCTAGGCTCAAGCTCGGCTTGAAATTAATTCGAGCCGAGCTCGAGTAAGTCTAATTTCGAGTTGAGCCGAGCTCGAGCTCTAAACGAGCCGATTGAAATTCTCGACATTATATAATCAATAGTTTAATTTTTGTAAAATATTATCTATAATTTGATGCAACATGTCCAATAGTTCAAAATACAAAATAATTATAAGAAATGTGAGCTAGGATGACTTCTTGACTAGATGAGCGTCCGAGAGAGAGAGAGAGAGAGAGAGAGAGAGAGAGAAAAAAGTAGAGATTTGGGAATTTGAATGTTATCATGTTTTAGGGTTATGTGCAACAGTGAAAGTCTGAAAGAGATAGTGTGTTATGTAAATTGTACTTGTTGGGTTTATTTTATGGGCCAACAATAATGGCCCAAATTAAATTAAAGCCTATATATAATTAAAATACATTATATATATATATATATATATATATATATATATGAGTCCGGCTGCTATACTTTTATGAGTATTGGCTCCTTTATACTCATAAGTTTTCAACCCTTAGATTTATTCCATTAATCGTTTTCATCCGTTAGATCATACTATTTAACCAACTACCCCCTCAACCCTAGGGGACCACTGTCATTCTAAGTGGGGACCACCATCATCCTAACCATATATCCCATCAATCAACGGTTAAAAATTTATGAGTACAAGGGGGTCTATACTCATAAGAGTATAGTAGCCCCAACCTATATATATATTTTCGAGCTTTTCGAGCTTTTCGAGCCTAATTCGAACGAGCCGAATAATACTCAAGCTCGGCTTGAAATGAATTTCGAGCCTTTTATTTTGTTCAAGCTCGGCTCATTTAATTTCGAGTCGAGCTCGAGCGAGCCGAATATCGAGCCGAACACGAGTCGAACGCGAGCCGGCTCGCTCGTTTGCCAGCCCTATATATAGGATGGTATCTGAAGTTTTTCTTTTATTTTATTAAATTTAAGCCTAATTATCTTATGTTATATTATTTTTTATTTTTTATTTTTTTTTTTCAAGTGCTTTACAAAACTGTTGTTCTATTCCAAATCCTATTCTATGAGTAATAAATAATATAATTTTAAATAAAAAAGTATTATAATTATTGATCGAAAGTGTGGAATATTTATTAAGCTTATTTATCAAATAATAATAAAATATATAAAATCAACCAAAAAAATTACAAATAATTTAGTAAAAAAATTTAATGAGTTTATCATGGAGATTCCATATTTTTCCTACCATTTTATCATTGCTTCTTAATAAAGTTACTGAATTTTATCTAAAATAATAAATTTTTTGATGGTAATTACTAATAATGTACAGATTGACGAGAAAAAAATTACTCTGTGATATTTAAGGAAAAAAAAAAAGAAGACAAAAAAAAAATTAAAATACAGTGTAAAAATTAATAAAAGATAAAAATATAATAGTATCTTAAAAAAAAATAAGTATATTATAGTAAGTAAAAAAAAAAAAAAATAAACCATGGTGTGGTATAGTGTAATTAAGCAGTGAATATGTACTATGAATCAAATTTAAAATTTAAAGTTGATTTTGAATTTACAATTTTAAGTTTTACAAACCTGAAATTTTGTTATTTTTAATGTGTAAAATTTAAATTAATCTTTGGATTCGGGTTTAAATTTATAAGTAAAAATTATTTAATGTGAAACCAAAATATAAATTTTGAGTTCGTTATGATAAATTATTTAATCTTATAAAAAAACTATGAGTTCATTATTGTATAATTAACTAATTAGAAACTAACTATCATTATGTATAAGCAAGTCCTATTAGAGATCAAAACTATTACTTAATTGAACTTATCCTACGAATAAACAAACGGAATATCGAGGTGTTAGCAATTGGGAGAATTTTTGTTTGGAGAATTTCGCTTTTTTTTTGTTTTTGGGAGAATTTTTTTTTTTTTTTTGGTAGGTGGAATATATTTTTATACTTTTTTTAGATTACGCTTGAATGTTATATTTTTCAATTTATGATGGGAGTTATTAAATATTATATAAATAATATAAAAAATTTTCTATCCAAAATTTAGGTTGTTTTTTATATTGTTCTACGCTGTCAAAAAAGCAAGCGGTTCATGTAGGTCATCACAAACTGTCGATTTTGTGATTCTTTGATCACTGCATAAATAATTTTTAAAATTTATGAAATTTAGTTTCTAAACACTTTAAATATTTTAAATCAACTTTAACGTTTCTGATCATCGATTCAAAATTTCTATTATCTAAAACGATTTAGAATTACGAAGGCCTCCGTCCTCCTAAAGAGATAATAGATGGATTCTATATATATATATATATATATATATAGAGAGAGTAGGGCTACTGTGCTATTAGGAGCACGGCAGCCCTTATGCTCCTAACTTTTTAACCACCCATCAAGTTTGATGGGTGATTAGAATGAGAGATGGATGAGATATTAAAGAGAAATTCAAGAAGAAGAGAAATTGAGACATCCAATTTCTTCCCAATATCTCATCCCTCTTTCATTCTAACCATCCATCAAACTTGATGTGTGGTTAGAAAGTTAGGAGCACAAGGGCTGCTGTGCTCCTAATAACACAATATACGTATGCAGAGATTATGTGCTTCAAAATTAAATGATATAAGACTCCATAATATTTAGTATTAACATGGTTTTTCGAGCTTGTTTGTAGATTGTAACGCTACCTTTGAGCAGTGAATTGCCATATTAAATATTTTTAACGGTTTTGAGAAATTTTAAATTGAAAATTAGAATTTTTATTTTTAATAAAAATAAAATTAACAGTGTGCAAGCTTTTTTTCTCATTTAATTTATTAAAAATTTATTCTGGACCCGACATTTCAGATGCCGGATCTAAATCTTAAATGCTATAAGCTTAAAAAAATTAATTGGACGTGACATGGAGAATCAAAATGACTCGGACGTGAATTAGCATAGCGTGGTGTAACGATCGATGTGACTCAGCATAACGTGGTGTAACTTCACACTTGTTCGATCGTGTTGCCCCCGCCTCATTTTTTTATTTATTGGCTTAATTATATTTTACAATTTTTGTGGCATTGCATTAACCTCATCTTGAATAATATGAAAATAGTGTGATAAATTTATAAATAAAGAACAAATTAATAATAATTAATTAGAGTTAGATATTTTAGCCTAATGATTTATCATAATTCAAAGAATTATTATTGCTAGTTAGATCGGGTTGTTATAATTTTAGCATCATATATAATATTTTTAGGTAATTTTTGTTTGTTATATAATATTATTTTCAAAATATTATTGTATTATTATTTTTTCATCAATCTTTGTATTTATTTTTTATTTTTCTATCCTGTACTATATTTTTTCTCATCAATATTACTAAGATGTTTTTTTCTCGCCTGTTTCTATATTATTGTTAATAATAAATCTATTATTTTAGACAAAATATAATATTTTATTGAGAGATACTGGTTAAATGCTAGAAAAAATATAAAATAATTTTTATGATAGACTCATTAAAAATTTTTATCGTGTTATTTTAATTATTTTTTTTACTAGTTTTATGTTTTTAGTTTTAACATTTCATGTAAATAGCACTAGTTTAGTTAAAAAAGCATTTATATATACAATATCCTTCTAAAAGAAACATATTCTTTTATACTTTCCCTTCAAACTAAATTTGCTTTTTCGCAAATAAGAGTTTTTGGCAAATTTTTCATTCAGGAGCAAAAGAATTTCATGTAATTACAGTTACAAGCTGTAATAAGCTTTGTTCGCCAAAAAGTAAAAGTTTCAATTTAAAATTTTTGATTATATTGTATTTCAAATTAAGGCTGATCAAAATATTTTAAAATGTGATTTAAGTTACTACATATACAGATTCTTCAAATAGCATTCATTATCTAGAAGCTCTAGTCTAGAGTCAAATTAAGAGAGTAATAAAAAAATAAAATATCATATCGTAGTAGTTGGGGTTGGAAAAGTTTGTGGACATGAAAATAAGTGGGGGATAAACAAGTGGCCCATATTTATTTAATTTTTTGGAAAGTAATCAATTATTAAAGGAGGAGAGAATAGTGACCTTAGGAATAAATTAAAGAAAGAGAAAATAATCAACATGGTGGGAATAAGTGACATCTGTTTTGCTTCATATGTACTAATAAAAGAGTTGCCATAAATTAAAAGGATAAAACCAGCTTAGGTTATATATATATATATATATATAGAATTGAGCTCTTATGCTTTTAAAAGTACCAAGTTATCAGTATTTATAGATTTTTAGCCATTGGATTAAAAGATATGCGGTTAGGATGATGTGGGCCCCCTAGGGTTGAGTGGGTGGTTGGTTGAATAGTATAATCTAATAGTTGAAAATGATCTGAGAAATAGATCTAACGGTAAAAAATTTACAAGCACCGATAAAAAATTTACAAGCACCGAGTGCTTTGTACTTTTACAAGCACCATAGCTGAACTATATATATATATATATATAGAGAGAGAGAGAGAGAGAGAGAGAGAGAGAGAACGTCTCCCATGCTTTAGAGAGAGAGAGAGAGAGTACGTCTCCTATGTTTTTGAAAGTACGGAGGCCTTCGTGCTTATAAGTTATTTTCGATGATAGGACATCCGATTCGACGATCAGCTCCGTTAGGCATAATCTATACTATTGAAACTATTTAGAAATCAAATTTTATAATTTTTCGACTTCATTTACCAAGCGATCAGAGGGTCTCAAAAATGACTATTTTAACGGCCGATGTGGCACGTTTTTAAGTTCAACGGTGTAGAAGTATCCAAATTATATGAAACTTTAATAGAAAATTCTACTTAACATCAAGAGTAAGAACAATATTTCCGATTTGAAATTTGAATCTTTTATCAGTGTTTTTTATGAGATTTTTATTTTCAGCCGTTCATTTTGAGGCTACTCGTTCACTAGGCAAACAAAATTAAAAAATTATGAAATTTGGTTTCTGGATAGTTTTAATAGTGCAGATCATGTTTAACGGAACCGATCGCCGAATTGGACGTCCCATTATCGAAAACAAATTACAAGCACGGAGGCCTCCGTACTTTCAAAAGCATAGAGCTCTCTCTCTCTCTCTCTCTCTCTCTCTCTCTCTCTCTCTCTATTACTATATATAATATATATATATATATATATATATATAGTTGAGCTAGATTACGCTCAAAAGCACCAAGAAGGTAGTGTTTTTGAGTTTTTAGCCATTGGATGGAGAGATGTGAGGTTGAGATGATGGTGGTAGGTGGAGTAGCGTTTGATCCAAAGGCTATTAGTAATCATGGAGTAGATCAAAGGACTAGAAAATTAGAAGCATCAAGGGGTTGGTGTTTCTAAAAGTATTCTAGCTAAATTCTCTCTCTATATATATATATATAGAGTCCGCCTACTATATTATTATGAGTACGATCGTTCTCGTACTCATAAGTTGTTTTTTATGATAGAGCTTCCGAATCGACAATCCACACCATTAAATCTTATCTACAGTATTTAAAACTTCTAAAAATTAAATTTCATAATTTTTCGACATCATTTGCCTTACGATCAAAAGCTTACAAAATTGACAATTTTTAACGGCCGGTATGAGGTACTTGCTAGTTTAACGGTATAAAAGAATCGGAATAGGTTGCATTTTTTATAGAAAATTCTATTCACTGCCTAGATAAAGATCAATAACTCCGATCTTAAATTAAGGGATCCGATTATCTATTTTTAGGGCGTCGTTCGATTTTGATCGGATCCATTTTTAGGACGTTGTTCGATTTTGACCGTTTATTTTATGCCCGTTTGATGAACTTTATTATGATTTCGAAAAATTACGAAATTTATTTTTTAAAAGTTTCAGATGCTCTATATCATATTTAACGGAGTGGATCGTCGATTCGGAAGCCCTACAATCGAAAACAACTTATGAGTACGAAGGGCCCAATACTCATAAGAGTATAGTAGCTCTACTCTATATATATATATATATATACAGGCTCTTTGTGATCCACAACGTGTTATCATTTTGTTCATTTATTTTAAAAATAAACTTCATTGCAAATATAAAATAACTATATTTTAAAGATCAAGCTCTTTATCACTTACACTAGAGATGATCCGTGATTCACCGCATGTGATACTACTGTAATTATTTTATTTGTTCTTACGCTTTTTTAGATTATTTACAACTTAATTTGGCAGTTTTATTTGCCAATAAAATATGTCTATTGGGCACCAATCTTAAAGAAATGAATTCGGCTCAGAAAAAGGAGGCGCGAGTAAAAAAGATTTAAAAAAATGAGACCTCAATTTGAATAGAGAATAGCTCATCAAACCTATATTTGAAACCTCAATCGATTTTGGAACAAATGCAATGTTGCAATAAGAATTCAAATTTAAAAGTATTGGTTATGGACAACTTTTTTTTTTTTTCTCAAAAAATAAATGACAACAATGAAAAAACAAAATACACAAAGTTTTACCAGCAGTTCTAGGTCACATGCCAATGTAGAAATAAATTTGAATGTGACATTATTTTTACTATTATTATTTTCCTCTTAAATCATTACCATGGAATAGTCCTGAGATATATGATCCAACTATCTAAACTTTAATTTTCTAATTTTGTTATCTAATTTGATTCAAACCATTTAATAGCTCGTACATGAGAGCACAATTTTATTAAATCAATATATCAAAATTTTATACCAGGGGAACCACCAGATAGCTTAAGTTTGATAAATTAAGAAGTTGAGTACCAAAATCAGAATTTATAAAGAGTTAGATACTTTAAATCAAAGAAATCAAAGTTCTGATAAGCTCTATACATTTTTGCCTAGTTAAAATTAAACACCTGTTAAATCAAATATTAATTATCTATGTTCATCATCACAACCAGTTTAACAAGACATATTATGCTCTACTAGCAAACCCCAACCATTTAAAATCATCACACATTACAATCTTACAAGTTTTTACAAAGTACATAACTTTGAGACATTACAAACATGTAGAGTATTTAAAATAACAAAAAAATACAAGCACTCTTTCCAAAAACACCTACACAATAATGAAATCAAATGATATGAGATATAAGATATGCTTTTCTATGTCACCAGCAAACATGAAAAAAAAAAAGAAGAAGCAGAATCTACAATCCTGTTTGAAGAATGGTTTCTATAAAAAGTTCTGTAGTCGTAAAAATCATCAAATCCTTTTTCTGTATAAGAATGAAACAATCCCAAAGTACCACCCAAGCGCAAATAATCTGTAGAGAAATATAGAGAGAGTTAGAATTACAACAAAATGAGAGTTTTCACTAATATCAAGGCATTTTGATAAGATAAACCAATCCTACATGAAACAATAGTCAAATTGTCCTTCTTTGTAAACAGAAATACAAGTAAAAACAACAAGAAAAAAAACTATTTTGATTAGTGAAAAGATGCTTTTAAAAGAAAAAAAATCTAGACAAAAACTAGAATATAGAGCACATTAGATGAAGTAACTTACAAGAAAGTCGGCATAATTTTGAGTGGACTATGAGTAATAACATGAAGTTATCAAATAACATGAATTGTTCATTTCACTTTTGATCCTATTCATGAACATACTCTCTGAACGAATATTTCAACACATTCTAGTCCATTCTAATTCTATGTCCATAGTTCAAAGAGACACTGGGAATACACAAGCCAATCCTAAAATTACAACAGCGTGATTACTCCACTGACGGGATTTGTTATGGCAGTATGCACATTGAAGAGATACATAATTTTATGATGCAAGAAAAGTGACAACAATGTAGTAATCATATTTCATGAGTCTTAAATGTGTGTAGGACAAAGAACTAATTTGCCCAAAATGATGACAATCATCAGATCTTGTCATATGCAATAATGTGGCAGGTATGAGAAGCTAAAACCTCAAACATGTTTGCCACCAAGTAATAAAAACAGTCACTTAACACATAATAATCAAGGCATAGGCATCGAGTTACTATTTCACATAATATTTGCCTCAATTCGTGCCAGCTATACTCTGCTTTGTTGTTCGGTATAATTGACTCACTACATATGCTTAGTACAATGAGGATCGTGGGTCTTCCCTCGACTGACAACGGCATCAAGCGGAAAGTAGAGAAACACTGATCCACCCTTATTAAGCATCATAATCTCATTTCATTGCCGGCACTATCTCATCCTGATTAAGCCAAGCCTACAAACAAAGAAAATCTCCAAGTCAGTGTCCGCACAAAATGCCGTTCAAGGTACCGCATGCTTGCACTCTAGTACTTCTAGATTTACTGCGCTCCTCCCATTATGTTATTAGTATAAAACTGTGCCTCAATTCATATAAACGTGGTTGTATCATTATATTTTGAAGTTTGATGGTATGTACAAGAAAGTATGCCGCATCAAATGTGCATAGCATTACTAACTAATAAGGTAGACAAGAAAGAGGAAGAATAATCTTGCAATTCATTTCAATTAGTACAACAGCAGGTTCTCAACAAAACTAGAAAGATAACAACAGAGTATAAAGTATATTAGAAGGCTTAATGGAGCAATATATAAGCATAGAAACATAGTATATTCAATCACAGCATGCCTTTCAACTGCATTTTAGGGCAGTTGTTATGTTAGTAAAAATCAAAGGCTATTAGACATATCTATAGTGAGAAAAAAATGCTTGCCTTCTTGAGGAGTATTATTAGCACAGTGAGTTCTTTATATCACGAGCAATGTTAATTGGGGAAAGTCAGCAAGTTTAAACTTTTCAACAGCGGCCATGAGACACTTCCTCCCAAATAGGAAGGTGCCTAACTTAATTCACACCGGACCTTCATAAAGCATGGTACCCCACAAACTATTTATCTGTGATTCATATGGAGCCTGTTCAGCGCCTATCTTGGATATCTCATTAAAGTATCCTTCCAGATCACATCTTCTGAACAGTAGAGCTTTTATTAGGTTTAGAACAATTCTTTGATCCGTTCTCTTCCATCGTCCTCCACATCTCCATCCCTCTCTCATATTAGTCTCGGAACTATCAAAAGTTAACACCTCAGCGATGGCAGGTTCTAATTACTTTAGATTCCGATGGCATAGTACCAGAACTTGCGATCAAACTTTTGCGCGCGAGTGCGCAGAAGTCCATTCGTAGAAGTCGGTTTGGATTCAAGCGTTCCTCGTATCTCTTTCTGCTTTTATATAGTTATTGCCCGGGCAGCCATTCATAAGCCACCTTGACCTGGTCAGTGATTGATTATTCGAAGCATTCTTCCGATAGAACATCTATTCCTTAGCTCGAGACTATAGAACTTACAATTGACAAGGCACGCCGCCAGCTCCTGAAATTTCTCGTCGAATTTGAAATATGTTCCTGGCGCTTCTTTCGCTTAATTGTTATAGATGTAATCATATGCTTCAGCGTACAAACTTCATGACGATCTCGTTGAAGATCAAGACCCTATCAGAATCGAAACCACATGGTTTTAATAGCCTACAACTGCCGAGTCAGTGGTCTTATAGTTGGAAGAGTGCGGCCTTTCAATGCTTATGCTCCATATTCTATTGCCGTTGATACTTCTATTAGGCCGTTGAACGGAAGAACCTAGTATTAACCTCTCGAAAATGCAGGTATCCTGTCGGGATTGACTTCTCACGTGCGCATAGCGACTGAGTGTCAGAACGATTCGCAGCGCGAGTCTTCTAGGTCGTATGATTGTGTACAAGTTAGCACTCTTTATCCTTGTATTAACAAAGCTTCGCATTCAAGCTGGAAAACTTGTTAATGGAACAGAATCTCTCTCAACTGCAACATGGTGACATTGTTGGTATTTGGGCGCCCATCTTATGTCTCTCAAAACATAATTCACAACTTTCCGTTGATGGTTCTCCTTAACTTCGCTATCTTCTCCTCCTGGACACCACCTTTCCTCAGATTTCGGGTCTCTTCCTCCCTAGTTTCTCCTTTCAACCACGACAGGTTCTGGAGGCGAGACACTTCCTTGTATCAATTGAATACTTTCTTCTCCATCGCTTCTTACCCTCTCAGAAATCTCCTCGCGGTGAGATTGTTCGCGCCTCCGAATCATACAGTATCAGACATTCTCCCGCAATCAAGCGTTCAGGTCCTCGAAAGCACTTGCCGCTTATAAGAGCTTTACGTGTACTAGGCGAGACCTCAGAGGCGCCATATTGATTCGTATTGCTTTATAGTCTTCCTCAGGCATCTTTTCGGAATGTAGCAACCGGTATTGCTGTGATGGATACGCAACACGATGCCTGGTTTGGGAGAAGATTAATTAGCATTATCCTACTTGAGATGGCCCATTCGTAATCCTCCTTGACAGTTATCCCTCGCTTCTTGCATTTCATGAGCATTCGATTATGATCGTCATTGTCCGCATCGAAGACTTGGGGCTGTGCCGCGATCTACTATTCCCTGGAAGTTCGTTTCGCTCAATCTCCTCCGGGAAAAGCTTCGTCTCTTCCCGAAGTTACCCATTTCCAATTATAAACCTAGCCGCTCTTCAAACAAGCACTAATGTGCTTCGAAGAAATGTCGAAAAAATAGAATTTGGGATTAGGTGGGCTACAGTTTAGATCAAACGCAAGCTAGCTAGAAAAAACCCAAATCCCGCATTCAAATCCCGCCTTCCCCATTCCTGGAACCCGAAACTCGGATGATTCACTCAACAACCAAACAAAAACCTAATCTCGCAACAAAATCCAATTTTCCCACAAAATACACGAAATTAACCAGGAATCGCCCAAATCTGGGAGGAAAAGGACTTATCTGCAGCGTTCGCCTCATCCCCAAACGGCTCAGGGATCGGCAAACTCACCAACCAAAACGCGAAATTCAATCGAGCTAGAGGTCTCTCTAACCTTTCGATCGAATCGTAAGCTCCCGACAACGGAAGTTCAAATCGAGGGGATTGCGAAATTGTAATGGAATCAAGAGAAGAACACGAGGAAAGAGCCTAGTGTCGGTTCCTTATCGAGCAATGTGGACTGCTCTCGTTCGCGGCTCTCGATCGCCGATGCGGATTCATCCACACATGGGACCACGACCCGGGATCCAACGGCTCTCATTCGCCCGAGTCATTTTTTTAATGTCGAAATTTTATTTATTCCACTGCAACCGGTTACACCTGACATTATAACCGCGAAGCCAAATTTATTCATTTACTGTCTTATCGAAGCAAAATTTTAATTTAATAATTGATAAGAAACAAATGCTTAATTTTTTTTTTTCGATATGGACTCTTTTAGGATGTAATATAAAAATGCGGGCACGGTGAAACACGGATGCACGCGAGAAGGCCGGTTGCTTTAGGCATAGGATGCTTCGCGAAGAAGCCACGAAGGTGCGATTACTTACACAGCATAGAATGCTCGTTGATAGAAAAAGATGTGGACCGATTCACATAAAAGCAATCGTAGACCAAAAATTTGGGACCTCGAATTTTATCTAGCGTCTCATTCTATTTTCTTGACGCCTTAGCGGTTTGATTCGACTTAGGCATCATCGCCCGTTCCACAGGACTGGATGCACTCGCCCAGTAAGAATGCTTTCACTCGGCGAGTCAAAAAGGAGCGTTGACGTCCAATTTGTGCGTGTTTAATGCCGATTATTATTAAATCAACATGGTTTAATTAACTATAAATATGCGCAAATGTTCTCAGAAATGTACATGAAATGAAATTTAAGAGGTTGGTCGCGTGAGCAGGGAATTTATCCGGTAAGCTTTATTTGTGAGTTTTAAATGGTGGGGCCCCGCGCAACAGCTTCCTTAGACTCCCAAAGTTCCTCCGGGGGATGCTGTCGCAAAATCCAAGAGTAAAGGCAAAGAAAAGAAAAAAAGGGCATAACCTTTATTAAAATAATATATTTTAATTTTATTGATTATTTGTTCATTTTCGTATTCACTTGACTAGTGGGAAGTGGGGTTGACCCAATATAGGCGTTTTTACTCATTGTCTAAAGGCATATATGTTTTTCTAAACAGTAAATTGCACTAATATAGGAGATGGAGTAGAAAAAGCCTTTTTTATAGGGCAGTAATGAAAAGGATGGTTTTACAATGGAATTAATTAAGTTCCCTCTTAACATTAAATGAATACATTATCCATAACGATAATTATATATATAGGTCTAGTTACCTATACTATATGAGTATTAGAGCCCTGTACTCATAACCTTAGTTTTCAATGATGCGAGCTTTCGAATCGACGATCCACTCCGGTTAAATAGATCTAGATATTGAACTTCTAGAAAATAATTTCGTAAATTTTCTCGAATCATAATAGAAGTCCATCAAGGGGCATAATATGACGGTCAAAATCGAACGATATTCCTAAAAAGGCAGATGATCAGATCCTTCAATTAAGATCGGTAGTTATTGATCTTTATCATATTAGTTATAGATTTTCTATAAAAAATTCAACAATTCTGATTCTTTTACACTGTTAAATAGCAAGCATCCTACTGCTGAGTTAAAAATGTCCAAATTAGGATTCTTGATCGTAAGTAATTTCGAAAATTATATTTGATTATCTATAAAGTTTTAATTACTGTAAAATAACGTTTAACGGTCTGGGCTATCGTCGTCGGAAGCTCTATCTCGAAATAATTATGTAGTAGAGGACATATACTCATATAGTATAGTAGCAGACACCTATATATATAATGAATATATTATATAGAGAGAGAGGAGAGAGGCTCAGCGAGAGAGGTAGATGCTCAGACGCGAGAGAGAGAGAGAGTCTGATGGTACTATGTCATCGGAAGCACGGAGCCTGTCCGTGCGTTCAAGCGTGTTTTCTAATATTGGCTTTCGAATGTCGATCAGCTCCGTTAAAACTTGATCTAAGTATTTGGCGTACACTAGGAAATAAATTTTATTATTTTTCGATATCATTTACCTAGTGATCGAATGGGCTCAAAATCAACAAATTTCAATGGCCGTAGTGAGCCGTTTGCGAGTTTAACGGTGTAAAAATATCCAAATCATGTGAAATTTTGATAGAAAATTTTTTATACTATATAAAACAATATCAATATCTTTGATTTAAAATTTTAATGTCATATTATTACATTTTATAAGATTTGTATTTTCAGCCGTTGATTTTGAGCCCCTTCGTTCACTAGGCAAATGATATCGTAAAATCATAAAATTTATTTCCTACGTACTTCAAATACTCTATATTATATATATATATAATATTACTTTTTATAAATAATAGGGTAAACTTTAAATACCACACCTGTAGTTTTGTATTTTCTCACTTTAGTAACCTGTGGTTTAAAGTTGAGCAATTTAGTATCTTGTGTTTTTTTTTTTTTTCGTCAGCCCTTTCGTAAATTTTTCGTTAAATTATATGTAAAAAATTTCAAATACTATATATATAATTTATCGATTTTCACTTTAGTTTAAAGTGGAGCAATTTAGTATCTTGTGTTTTCTTTTTTTTCGTCAGCCCTTTCGTAAATTTTTCGTTAAATTATATGTAAAAAATTTCAAATACTATATATATAATTTATCGATTTTCACTTTAGTACCTTTAGTTTTGCCTTTGTCATTGATTTAATGAAAAAAAAAATAGTAAAGAAAATAACAAAAAAAATAAAATCACAAAGTATAGAAGTAAGACACTTTAAACTATAGAGTATTAAAGTAAAAAAATGCGGAACTATATGGATGGTATTTGAAATTTTTTCTAAATAATAACTAGATTAGGGGTGTAATGTGGGTCATGCCGGGCTGGCATCGTCCACATTTTCTGGGCTAAAACGGGCTAGGGAACGGCACGGCCCAGCCTGATTTAGTCTCGGGCTGGACCCAAATTATCTACCCCACTGGCCCTGCACGGCCCTTCGGCCCGGAAGGCACGGGCCATGTCGGGTTCGGTCGTGCTTCGGGCCAGCCTAGTAAAATATTTATTTTTTAAAAATTTAGTATGAATTTAAAAGTATAAACATTCAATATTTTCATCTAAATTAATATTTTGATTAAAACATTAAAAAATTATAAAAATAATTATACTAAAGTAAATATTTAAATTTTTTTAAAAATAAATAATTTTGTATTATTTTTTTTTTAAAAAAAAAAGAGAGAGATTTTGGTCCAATGGACCCCATGGCCCAAGGCAGTAGCCTTGGGGCCGTGGGGGTCCGGGCCGTGCTTGCCCAGTTGGCACGGCTCAAACGGGCCGTGTCGCCCGTCTTCTCTCGATCCGACACAGTCCAGACCCGTTTCAGACCGTGCCGTGCCGGATCGTCGAGCTCCAAAGGAGAGGCCGAGCACGGCCTAAAGTCTCAGGCCGGGCCTACTCAACACGGATGCTACACTACCCGTGCCGTGCTGTAGCTTACCCAAGGCCGTGCCGGGCCGGGCAGGCCGGTTTTACACTCCTACTGTGGATTAAATTGAAGTGCGAGATGATTCGATTTAGAAGGCGTGTTTCAAACGCAAAGGAAACGCCCAAATCACCACGCACAAAGCCTTGTTACGAGCGACACGTGGCAGTTAAACTTCGGGAATTATTATTACCCGTTAGATTAAGATAGCGCGCAGCATCTAAAGTCATTGCACGAATCTTAGTGCAAGTGAGGCAACACCGGATCAAATCCTCGTTAAGTTGTCTCCGCAGAACGTCGCGTTCGCTTATCCTATCCCACCACGGTAAACAATGTGCTTGGACCCGGTCCACCACATCACTTATTAAGTCTTTTTATAATTTAAAAATTAAAACCTTTTTAAAAACATAAGAAATGTAAGTAGCAATATCTCTTATAGAAAAACTTGTATTTTCTTTTGAGGTATAGCCGTATAGGTCAAGAATTTAAATTTAGTAAAAAAAAAAAAAATCTAAAGCCTTATAAAACCCAAAATAAAGTTAATACTCCATACTGCTTTAATTAAAAGTTATTTATTAATTAAAAATTTTATCATATTACATTTATGAAAATTTATCCTTTCTAAAACAA
>NW_017891200.1:0-22949 GCF_001540865.1 Ananas comosus
ACCAACACGCGAAAAAATAATTCACTAAGAGAAAAGATTACAAGGTGATTACCGACTCCACGGACTCAACCTCTCTTAACCTCCTATGAATCTTCGCGCTACCCTCCGGGTTGTCCACGCCCTCACGTTCGAATCCACGAACGCCTTCACTTCGAATCCACGAAGCTTCAATCACGCCGAATCCACGACGCCACTCGAATCCACGAACCTACGATCCGAATCCACGAACCGCCGTCAAATACGCCGAATCCACAACGCTACCATGAAGAATATCATGAATATGGTGATCCTTTGCTTTGGAGTATCGTAGAAAACCAGGGAATAGAACTCCAAGCGAAGCGGAGATCAAATCGACATATTAATATCAAATTTCAATATCTCGATTTAATCTAAAAGAGGCTTTTTGTAGAAAATAGGTTTTTGATGAAATCTGAGCCTCTAGGGTTTCTCAAATATGTATTTTCGTGATGCTTGATCTGTTAGAGAAGCCCAATAGCTTATTTATAGACTTTAGAATCAATTGGAGTCGGTTTAGAAAGATTTCACGATTTTACACTGTGTACCGGTACACTTTAAGCTGTCACCAGTTACACGATGACGGAACGAAAAACCTGACGAAACAGTGAAACCGGTTACATCCTTGATGGTCGTACCGGTACACAATTTGTACCGGTACACTTTTGATGCTGTACCGGTACACTTTGCAAATTTCCGCCGTTTCGGGTTTTGCAAAGTTCCGATGCACTTTCTTATCCATTAGACATTGATAACATGATTCTAATGTCTACAACTAAGTATGAATCACCATAACATGAATTTATACTTTACCTGAGCATCGTGATTCACGTCGTGAGATATTTTCTGACTTCTTCGAAATCTTGAATTTTTCGATCTTCGACGATACGCACCGGTTCTTCAAGACTCCGACTCACTTCACGAAACTTGCCAATACACAAGACTTAACACACTCGACCTCGCTATTTGCAAAGGTCCAGTGTGTTACAGCCCATGAGGCTGGAAAGTCAACAAAGGACGCTGTATTGAACGAGAAATCCATCTCCTCGTTATCGCCCAATACCACTGCATGTAAATGAAGGAAGCCTGTATCGGATTATTACCAACAATCTATAACGACCCAGCCCACTAGCAATAATAACTCGTTGGGCCCAACCACCGGCCCAAAATACTTAAGCCGAGTTATTATTACTAGTGTCTAAGTTTCTTATGTATCCAATCACATCCCTATTCATATCCGATGTGGGATTGTTGGGGTGTGACAGACTCCCCTCTGTTAAGGCCCTGACGTCCTCGTCAGTCCAATCACACATACTGCCCAAGATCACCAGGCGATGTGAGACTTGTCTCGCTAGCCTTGTCATCCAGACCCTGGCATAGCTGGTTACCTTGTCATTCAGACTCCGACATAGCCTATCACCTTGTCTTTCAGACCTTGACTTAGCCGAGACTCGCCACACATTTTTGACTGGTAAACTAGCTCTGATACCAAATATAACGACCCAGCCCACTAGCAATAATAACTCGTTAGGCCCAACCACCGGCCTAAAATGCTTAATCCCAGTTATTATTACTAGTGTCTAAGTTTCTTATATACCCAATCACATCTCCATTCATATCTGATGTGGGATTATTGGGGTGTGACACAATCGACAGGTGGTTGAAAATGTTTGTAATCTCTTTCCCTATCTCTCGATGTGTGCAGCATGAAAGATTGCCCAATCCTCGTCTAGCCGCCCCTGAGAAGTCACATAATGGATGGTCTCCATGTTAATGGGTATATGCTGGCGGGAGAAGACCAAACCGTAGTAGGACTCGATTCGGTACATGCATCTCTACAATATGAAAATAAATCAACATAGTTCTCGATCGGCAGACCTGACTGCGCTGTACACAAAATGCCAGTAACGTGACTATAATAGCATCTGTGTACGGCCTCCATATAATATGTGAACAAGCCAATAGTCAGCTGGATGCATTAATACGTTTGTATAATATTGAAAAAGATGGTTGCATTAATATGTACCTCGGACTCTCTCTGCTGATATAACTTATCTCGATAAAACTCAATATCGTGGTCCTGACATGTAAGGACTGAGATTTGGCAACATAATTAAACTCTTTGTTGACGATGTTTTTGTGTGTATTTTAATTACAAAAGTACTCGTCATGTTTCGGGGAAAAATGAGTTAGAATGGAGATTTTATGTGAACTTTACTTTTCAATTAAAGTGAATAGTAACCTGATTTTCCGGAGAGGCCACGATGTAGAGATGGCTTCTGGCGCGTATCGGACTCCGTTCATAGTGATCCAATAGCTCATTTTCAATGGTTCAACTATCCTGGAACCATTGGCGCTGACGGATTTTAGGTTTGACGTGCGAATTTAGAGAAAACTGGATATACAAATATTTTATGTATTGGTGTGTGGCTTTGCCTATCAGAGAGAGGATGGGTTTCGTCGCGAATCCGCGACCAAATCAGGTGAAACAAAATTGTGAGTTTGATGTCTCTGTCATGCTAATCGCACTTGTGCGATCCGTTTGCAAATCTGATGGACGGATCTCTTGATATCGTGCGTTGATCAAGGAGGGGTCTTAGATGGAAAAACGGTAATTTTGCGATAAGCTCTACATTTTATATACCGTTTTGCGTGAATTTGAATGTGAAAGTGGGTTTGCGCGTTTTACTCGTGCTGTGAGGGACTCAGTGTTAAATATCAGATTTTGAGGGGCTTTTGCGCAATTTAGAGTTTTGTATATATAGTTTTCTAGGGATTTGCACCATGCAAACTCTAACCCTAGCCCCCAGCTGACTCCCAGCCGCCTCTTCCCCCTCACCTCGTGCACTGTGCGCCTCCCGGCCGCAACAGACCGAACCGCGGCCGGCAGCCGCAGCCTCAGCCACTTCCTTCTTCTTATTCGTCTCCTCCACCACTTCCCTCCCTGTCTTCTTTGGTTGAAGGTGGTGCTCGGCACTCCCCTCCCTCTAGCCCCACTCCGGCATCACCCCTGAGCTCCGGTGACCTCCCCCGGCCGGTCGCTGCTGCCCCCGAACGCCACCGCCGTGCTGCAACCACTCTGCAGCCGAGTTGTGGCAGCTCGGGCCGATGGAGCTTCAGCTCCCTCCCCTCGCGCCGCCGCCGCCTCAGGTCGCTCATGTCGCCTCCCCCGGAGCCCCGATGATCTCCCCCACTAGCCGGAGCCACCTCGAGCACCACTGCCGCGCTGCTGCAGCCCTGCAGTCTCCCTGGACGAGCTCGGGCCGAGCTAAGCTGCTTTCTTTCCCCAACACCGCCGCTGCCCAAAGGTGCACCGACAACCACCCTCGTGGCCCTCCGGCACCCCCACTTCCGGTCTATGCGATCGGCGCAGCCGCAAGCCTAGGGCGCTATTGCTGCGGCCCTAAGACCAAGCCGAACTCGAGTGGCCACGCCTGAGCTGCGGGCCGCCGCCGCCGTCGCCCGCTACCTCCCTTCTCCTAGGGCATCGCAGCCCGCCCCTCCGACTACCTGCCGCCGGCAACTCGCGTGAGCGGCGACCTTCCCGCACCGGCGGCACCCCCCTGCCGCTGACGCTCCCGCCGTCGAGTCGCCACCGGTTGGATTCGAGCCCTCTCTGCCCGGTGACCTTTATTTAGTGCTGCATGTGCATAGTTTTGAGTTTGTGCTTATTTTTCCAGCGACAAGAGGCTATCCCGATGCCTACGGAGGTGAGCACGGTGATCACTGGGCAGTGTTGATCACAGTGATCATGTCACGCCCCGGGACCGATACTAATTTGGGCCGGCCCGGGCACGTCAAACAGACGCCGAACAGAGTTTCCCCTCTCTGCCCAACGCTCATCACCTGTACATTTTCAAGTAGAGAAAAGCACTAGCGGAAACATACACTAACGGCTTACACGAGGGTAAGCAATAGCCATGAGTGAAAGATAGGAAACTAAACATCTATAAGTACTATGATTCACTTTCGATCATATACATTTCATTCAACCATTACATTTTTCTTTACATTGCTTTTCATCATCTCTTTTTACATCACTTTTACTCAAAATAAACATTACATTCTTTTTCTCATTTGCTTTATACATAAACATCTTCAAATACAAAAGAAGATATATGGTGGCTACTACCAAAATGCAAAACCCGACTCGGGTAGTCACTGTCTATGGCGACCTTTACCGCGGTCGCTCGCCGGCTCGCTCGGTCCCGGCTCTGTGGAAATAGTGGGGTGAGAACTACAACGAAGTTCCCAGTGGGTTTGGTCCCGATCTCACCGACTTTCCTACTAGGTTTAACTCAGGCATAATAGAAAGAATAAGCAAATAAGTAGCCAACTATACAAATGCAGCTAATATGCCTGAACAATGCGATCAATAAAGATGCTCAATATAAACTCATGAAGAATGCATGGTCTTTGTTCTTTGTTCTTTGTTCTTTCGTTCAATCTCAAGGCTAACCGGGGGGTATAGCCTCATTAACTCACAACTCAAAATCTATGATCGCGGGCCCTCAGCTTCCTCCGGCTAGGACCGTCCTCTGAATAACTCAACCCAGTGATGGCAAACTCCGGAGCGCATTGCCCAAGGGGGAGCGACCACCCTCGAGCAAGGACTTATAGCGAGTATGATCAATCCTTAACTCTAAGGATATTCAGTTCAATCTGTTCCTTAACTCTAAGGAATTATGCACAAATGACCCTTAGCTCTAAGGTTGAATGTCATTGTGTCAATCTCATATTCTTTGCATTCTTTATCTTTGACCATGTCACGCCCCGTGCCCCGCTTATTTGGTCGGGTTCGGGCACGCCAACAGACCGCCGAACGGACAGAGTTTTCCCTGTACGTCCTAGGCGTCGTAATCAATACAATGTACGAGGTTCCAACCAGGAACACATTCCAATCAAAGATTGCATAAAGAAGTATCAAAAAACATAATCTACTTGCTATTACAAGCATTCCCATTACATGCATTTTACATCACAATTTTTACATATTACATTTAACTTCCAAATACAATTAAGATTACTACAACTTAATACAAGTTTGTTCTATGACTTGTGAAACCCCCAAGCTAAGCTGACTCAGGGTACTGCTGTCTCAGGTCTCTGGGGTAGGGCGCTATCTACGAAGCTACGTCCTTTCCTCGCGCCGCCGCGCCGCTCACGTGTGTACCTGTAACACCCAAAACAACGTGGGGTGAGAACCAACTCCATGGTTCCCAGTGGGTACGACCACCCAAGGGAAAAGCTCAACCAATAGGTCTAACGAGGCACTGCAACAAGTTAGTCCAAAAATATACAACAGATATTTATACATATACTCGATATTGAACTACATGTCATGCCTCACAATATGCAATATGAAATTATGCAACTATGCAAGTAGAATAATGATTTTACTCTCTATCATTTTCATTCTTTATTGCTAGCCATTCTTTACTACTTGTAACTCTTTCTTTATTCTTAGTTATTCTTTATTCTATAGTTACAACTTACTCATCGGCAATTTTTTTCTAAGGTTACTCTTACCTTATTCCTCTATGCCGCCGACTCGGTCTTGAGTCAATCAACTGCGGATAATCCGCGCTCAGTCAGGCTCGAGGTGAAGGACGTTTCACATGCACCTCAGCCTTAAATCCTCTTGACTATAGGTCTACTCACAGGGTGAGGATATCCATCGAACCCCGGACCACAAGTCGCTCAATGGACCTATGGGTGAGGAGAACCACACGTACCCGCGTCCCCAAACTCATACTCAAACCGGGCGAGGAGAACCACACGTACCCGATGAGTCACTGCCAGGCGAGAAGAACCACACGTACCTGCAGTTGCCATTCGCTTGCGCTCAGACGCAAGGCTCATCCGTTGCACTAGCAGCCGCTGCACTAGCAGCACTTATTCCTAGGGATTCCGGAATTCACATTCATAACTCTAGGGTTGGTCTTAAACCCTATAATGTTGACCTATCTAGGTCCCAATGTCCTATCCATCCTAGGTCCACTTGACTTTAGGTTCATTATCTTTATCTCACAACCTAGGTTTACTTTTAACTCTAGGTTCAATCCTAACCTATGTTCTCTAACATTAGGTTTGATGCCACTCTTGTTCGACCAATGTTTATTAACACTAGGTTCGATATCATTCTTATTCAACCTGGGTTCACGACTCTAGGTTCAATGCCACTCGATCTATATGTATATGTATATGTCCACAAGTACATGTCCTTTACTCAGCATTTTTGCATTAGCATCTCTACAACATGCTTATCATACATTTTCTTTAGCATTCTTATTTCATATCAATATGCATTCACTTAGCATTCCTACATTAGCATTTCTATACATGCAATATGACTAAAACATGTCATTTACTTTATGCTTTCTACTTAGCATTATTTACACTATGTCACTATGCATTACTTAGCATTCTGACATTATGACCATATGCATTATTTGGTAGCCTAACATAGCATTTCACGTTATGCATTTATGAATTCTACCACTAGCTACCATTACATGCATCAATAGTAAGCACTAATCTTAGACATACAGGCAACCTAGTCGCTTCGGTAAACACAACCCACCTCAATTCGTACTCCGATTGCTTGTAGTCACTTGCAATCGGCCTCCCGCGGCACCCGAGACCAAGTTCGGCCCGAACTCTCGCACGACCACCCGAACAGCCACCAATCCACGATCCGGAAATCCTGGAGTTATTCCTCGATACCGCGATACTCCGGTGAATTTCTTGGAATTTTCGTACTCTTAATCCGCGTGCTGCGGCTATCTGTACGAAAAATGCTATTTCGTCAATAACTTTACGTAGGCTTTTCGTGTGAGATCCCTTGTGTTCAGTTGTGGAGGCTTGCCGACAGCTCTGGAGAGTGTCGAGACAAGTCCGAGTCGCGTTGGCGTCAAATAGATGCAAAACGGACTCCGTGCGACGCGAGGGCAGCTTTCAGCGAAGAAATCTGCAAAAGAGCAGATTTTCCTGCTTGCTGTACCGGTACAGCCAGCGGGGTGTACCGGTACACTACATTGGCTGAGCGCGTACCGTTCTCGGGTTGGCTTCCTGTACCGGTACGCGATCCCGTGTACCGGTACACCAGGGTAGGTGAGAGGGTGTTTTGGTCTTTTCTCTCCCTCGTTTGTATCACCAGCCCTCCCTCTCTCTATTTAGCCTTGTGAGGACAGAGAGAGGGAGTTCCCCTGCTATTACTTCCTCTCTCTCACTCTCAAACCGATCTTAGGCTACGGAGGAGCTCGGTTGGAGTTTTGTCGCCGACGTCGCGCCGCGAGGCCGTTCGAGCTTGTGTTTGACGCCGGGGTAGCGCGTGGAGGCCGGGCGAGCAGGGATTTTCACCGTTCTTGCTGTCACTCTGGTGCTCGGCGTTGTCGAGGTGGGTATTTCAGTTTTTCTTGATTTTTGGGCAAGTGTTTACTACTTCTACTTGGATAGTTGTTGTTTGTTGAAATCCACCGTTGACTGTTAGTATTTCAGCTCGTTCTCGACGTAGGAGCATCGGATTGCGACGAGACTTGGTTCGTTGGATTCGGGACTTCGAGAGGAATCCACGAAGCCCTTACTTATGAATTTTGGTGAATGTTAGCTTGGTCGAATCCTTGTTGTACTCCACTGCTGCGAAAACTAGACTGAAACGGTGAATTGTTTGGTGTAGAGCTCGGAGTTAGCACGATTCTTGGGTTCGAAGGGCTACGATCGACCCAGCAGGTGGCGCCACAGCTGTGAGAGTGTACCGCTGTCAGGGGATAGCTTTCAAGGTGGGTTTACATCGGTTTATTCCTAAGTACCGTAATTGTCGACATGTATGATTTTTAGTTTCGGTAATCATGTTGTAGCTTGATATTCGTGATGCTATCCTGGATATAATCAGTATTGAGAACATGACTAGTAAATCTTAAATGTACATGTTGGACTGAGATTTGACTTAGGAGAAAACACGATTGGAATCGTCATATGCTTAAACTACCAGATTTAGCTCTAGGAGCCGTGATTCGATTGTATCGTTGCAGTATCGTTGCGATGGATACCTGGGGTAGTTTAGAAGGCATTTACGCTCGTGCTGGGATGCCGAGCTTATTTTTCAGCAGAGTTTAGGCTGTTTCGGGTCGTTGGGTGCCGTTCGGGTTAGCGGTGGACCCAGATTCTTGTTTTGGTCACAGATTGTGCCGAGGGCACGTGGGTTTGGTTTGTAGACCTGTTTTGACCCTGTTCACTTGACTTTGGCTAGTTGGAGCCTGATTGAGCTTGACAGAGATACGCTGCATACTCGGTTAGGTAGCGCCCACGAGTGCCACTCCGGAATCAGGCTTTGTGCTTTCGCGTTGGTGTCGCTCATGCCAGTTAGACTTGTTCTCCACGGACCAGTTAGTGTGGATAGAGCTTGATAGTCGCAACGGGGCAGGGACGGGTGTATTCACAGTCCCGGGGACGGGTATGCTTACAGTCCCGATTGGATTGGGTCAGAGTTGACATTTCCTACAGTTGGTTAGTGTAGAGCATGATAGTGTAGTGATCGGTAGCGGTAGAGTTATTTTCCTGCTTTTCTGACTACTCTTACTCCCTTCTGTAGACTTAGTGCGTGGACCGATGTTGTTTTGGGTGGTACCCACTGAGGACTACTTGTTTTTACAGTAGTTCTCATGCCCAGTTGTTACCTATGTTTTGCAGAGCCACAAGTTCCGGCTGCTGCACCATCCGCGGACAAGGATCGAGGCAAGGGCGTCGCGAGTTAGAGCCCTACCGACGTGCTGAGCTAGAGGTGCCCCTACTGCAGGTAGATGTTTTGTTTCAAGTTTATGTACATAGTTGACTTAACTCGCCAGTACGAGTAGCTCTATATTTTGGAGTTGGACTATGTATATGAAACTCAGTTTGTTTAGCTTCTGTTTTCTCTAGCAGCTCTCTACTACTGTTCGTAGTAGTGGTTGATTTACAGGTACTGATGTCGCTTCGTATACAGGGAAAATTTCTTTGTATACGGCGGATTTGTCGGCGTGCCCGGGGAACGTGACATCCGGGGCGTGATAGATTAAGTTGGTATCAGAGCTTTGCTGTACGTCGTTGGGACCTAGGAAACCTAAGTTTGGCAAACCTTAGGAAAGCAAGACACGAGAGGCGTAATTTAATTGCGAAAGTCAATGATTATTTGTTTTAACTCCTCTTAGAGTAGAGTGAGTGACTGAAGGAGTTTCTGTTTTGGCCTGAAAAATTATGTTGGCTGCAGACGACATAATTTTGGAGGGAAACAGGGACCGCCTTCCAGACTTTCGTTGATTGGGTCAAGAGTGTTTGTGTTTCAACTGACCCCGATCTGTTCCTTTTAGCTATGTATCGTCGCCGAGGTCGACCGTCGTTGTGGGAGCGTGCCCAGTTGGCGCGGGATCATGCTGGACCTTCTGAGAGATCTGAGCAGATGGAGCAGAGTACTCGACAGGAGCAGGGTGACAGACCGGAGGCGAGTGCACCCCCTGTTGTGGAGCCGAGTGCGCGACCTGAGGCTAGCGCACCCCTTGATCTGAGTGCACAGTTAGCTGCCCTGACCGAGGTGACGAGGCAGCAGGGGGAGTTGTTGCAGAGGTTGTGTGAGAGGGTAGCTCAGTCACCGAGTTCGGCACCGAGAGTACCAGAGTCGCTAGTCCCACCCCCTACTACTCCAGTGACAGCACCAGCTGCAGCAGTCCCTCTGCCAGCAGCAGTTCGAGTAGCTCCAGTTGCGCCTGCTGGGGGGCCAGTACAGTTGACTGAGGCCGAGCAGGAGCGGTGGACGGAGAGGTTCGCTCATTTTCGCTGATTTGATCCACCGATTTTTGATGGCAGATACACTGAGGCCTGGGTTGTTGAGGGATGGGTTAGTGCGATGGAGAAGCTATTTGAGGATCTGTTCATTTCGGAGGGGGAGCAGGTACCCCTGGGAGTACACTGTCTAGCAGGTGATGCTCAGGACTGGTGGCGAAGAGCGAGGCGAGACCAGGGGCTAGTGGCGGCGCAGCTGAGTTGGGATGAGTTCTGTGGAATGCTGTTTGGGATGTTCTTTCCCAACAGTGTGAAGCAGAAGCTCGAGGAGGATTTGAGGAGGCTTCAGCAGGGAGATCGCCCAGTATAGGAGTACGTTCGGGAGTTTACTCGACTCCTGAACTGTGTACCATTTGCGGCCAGAGACGAGGCGCACAGGGTATACATGTTCGAGCAGGGGCTTAGACCGGACATCTTCAGGTTAGTGCGGGCGCAGAGGTCGAGGACCCTGGATGCGTCCATAGAGCAGGCCCTATGGGTGAAGAGAGGTGAGGTGTCGCTGCAGGAGAGAACTCAGGCCGTGGGGCAGGGTCAGGACAGGAAGCGCCCCTTTCCAGATGACGAAGGGCAGTCGAGCAGCAGACGTCCGCCGAGGCCCCCACGATCACGTTCTCAGGGTCGTGGGTCTTCGGGGCGTTAGCGTTCCAGGGGATCCCGTCAGTAGGGGCAGACTCAGAGGACGCCACAGTGTGTGATCTACGGGGGACCACACTGGCCTCGGCAGTGCGAGCAGAGAGAGGGCAGGTGCTACGGATGTGGTCAGCCGGGACATATGAGGGCACCTTGTCCCCGAGCAGCATCTCCAGCACCGTCATCAGCTTCAGCACCACCAGCACCACAGCAGCCTTACGGAGCAGCACCGAGCTACCGCCAGGAGGATAGGTCGTCCATGCCACGACAGGGTGAGCGGCGACAGCAGGCTCCGAGTGGCAGAGTCTATGCAGCTCAGGTGGAGGACTCTACAGCAGCCGACCGAGTGGTGGCAGGTATCACTTTGATTTTCGGCATTCGTACTCGTACTCTTTTTGATACTGGAGCCTCGCATTCTTTTGTTAGCCAAGCATTTGCATTGTTGCATGGTCTAGAGTTAGGGGCATTGTCACAGGCACGAGAGGTGCAGGTCTCGGACCATGTTTTACAGGTTGCAGAGTGTTGTTGGTCATGTCCGGTGCAGTTGGATTCGTGGATTATGCCCGCAGACCTGTTGGTGCTAGGACAGCTGCAGGACTTCGACGTTGTGCTCGGTATGGATTGGCTGGCGCGGTACTACTCTACGATCGACTGTGGAGCGAGTACGGTGAAGTTCCGCGAGCCAGGCCAGGAGGAGTTTACTTTTAGAGGCTGCAGGAGCACGCTGTTTGCCACCTGGATATCTTCGGCGAGGGCTCGACAGATGCTGAGTAGCGGGTGTATTGCTTTTTTAGCGACAGTTGTGGAGGTACCTACGGCGGCGCCGGGACTTGAGGACATTCCAGTCGTCCGCGAGTTTCCGGATGTGTTTCCCCCCGAGTTGACGACGTTGCCGCCGGAGAGGGAGATTGAGTTTGTGATTGATGTAGTTCCTGGAACTGCACCAATCTCAAAGGTACCTTATCGGATGGCGCCGGCAGAGCTGAGAGAGCTAAAGGCACAGCTTCAGGATTTGATGGATAGAGGGTTTGTGAGACCCAGTGTGTCGCCTTGGGGAGCGCCGGTGTTATTTGTAAAGAAGAATGATGGTTCGCTCAGGTTATGTGTGGATTACAGGGAGCTGAATAAAGTAACCATCAAGAATAAGTATCCCTTGCCGCGCATTGATGATTTGTTTGATCAGCTGCAGGGATCTTATGTCTTCTCGAAGATTGATCTCCAGTCAGGTTACCACCAGCTGAGGGTGAGGGCCGAGGATGTTCCCAAGACGGCTTTTCGGACTCGGTACGGGCATTATGAGTTCACGGTGATGCCTTTTGGATTGACGAATGCCCCTGCCGCATTTATGGATTTGATGAACAGAGTGTTCAAGCCGTTCTTGGATAGATTTGTGGTAGTCTTCATAGACGATATCTTGATATACTCCGGGAGTGATGCTGAGCATGAGGAGCACTTGAGGATTGTGCTACAGCTTCTGCGAGAGAAGAAGCTGTATGCCAAGTTGAAGAAGTGCGAGTTCTGGCTACGGGAGGTTGCTTTCTTGGGCCACGTGATTTCAGCCGAGGGCGTAGCAGTGGACCCGAAGAAGATTGGGGCAATTCGAGATTGGCCTAGACCGACGACGGTTACTGAGGTACGGAGCTTCCTGGGACTGGCAGATTATTACCGTCGGTTTGTGGAAGGCTTTGCGAAGCTTTCCACACCCCTCACACGTTTGACACGGAAGGGGATTCGTTTTGTCTGGAGCGACGACTGTCAGAGGAGCTTTAACGAGTTGAGACTGAGGTTGACGTCGGCTCCTATCCTTGCCTTTCCTGTTATGGGCGAAGGATTTGTGATCTACAGTGATGCATCGCACAGTGGACTTGGTTGCGTGCTGATGCAGCATGGTAGGGTGATTGCTTATGCTTCACGGCAATTAAAGGATTATGAGAAGAATTACCCTACGCATGACTTGGAGCTTGCCGCGGTGGTATTTGCTTTGAAGCTCTGGCGGCATTACTTGTACGGCGAGCATTGCGAGATCTTCACCGATCATAAAAGTCTCAAGTATCTGTTCACATAGAGGGAGCTGAACCTGAGGCAGCGCCGGTGGTTGGAGTTACTGAAGGACTATGACATTAGTATTCAGTATCATCCCGGCAGGACGAATGTGGTGGCAGATGCGTTGAGCAGGAAGTCAGTGCAGAGCCTGAGTTTGAGGATTACTGAGCAGAGACCCCTACTCGAGGAGCTACAGCGGCTTGGACTCGAGATAGTACCCCTGGGTCTACGGCGAGGCTGACATCTCTAGTGTTGCAGCCCACTCTGTTGGATAGGATCTGAGAGAAACAGAGTGGAGATCCATACTTGTTGAGGATTAGAGAGCAGCTAGATAAGGGGCAGGCTGAGGGATTTGCTTTGGACAGTTCGGGAGTACTACGGTACAGGGACCGACTGTGTGTGCCTGTGGATCCTGAGATTCGAGCGGATATTCTGAGAGAGGCTCATTGTTCCCCTTATACGGTTCACCCTGGGGGAACCAAGATGTATAAGGATCTTAAGGCACGGTTTTGGTGGCCTGGAATGAAGAGAGACATTGGCAGATTTGTGGCTCAGTGTTTAACTTGCCAACAGGTGAAGGCCGAGCATCAGGTGCCTGCTGGCAAGCTTCAGAGTCTGCCAGTGCCCGAGTGGAAGTGGGAGTACATCACTATGGACTTTGTTGTTGGATTGCCTAGAGCGCAGGGTGGCTACGACGCGATTTGGGTGATAGTGGACAGACTGACCAAGTCTACTCACTTCCTACCGGTTCAGACTACCTGGTCCAGAGAGAGACTCGCGCAGCTATACTTAGATGAGATCGTTAGGCTGCACGGCGTGCCAGTGTCGATTCTATCAGACAGAGACCCGAGGTTTGTATCACATTTCTGGAGGAGTTTGCAGACAGCCTTGGGTACACAGCTGCATTTTAGCACGGCGTTCCACCCACAGACAGATGGTCAGTCAGAGCGGACCATACAGACTCTAGAGGACATGCTGAGGGCATGCGTCCTGGATTTTGGAGGAGGGTGGCATCGACATGTGAGACTGGTTGAGTTTGCGTACAACAACAGCTATCAAGCGAGTATTCAGATGGCTCCGTTTGAGTCATTGTATGGACGCAGATGTCGATCCCCTCTGTTCTGGAGCGATGTGGGTGAGAGGAGGACACTTAGACCGGAGATCTTACTTGAGGCTGAGGAAAAGGTGAGAGTCGTCCGACGACATCTTTTGACAGCACAGAGCCGACAGAGGAGCTAAGCCGATACCAGGAGACGAGACTTGGAGTTTCAGGTTTGAAATCATGTTTTTCTCAAAGTCTCGCCGTCCAGAGGGATACGCCGATTTGGAGTACGTGGAAAGCTTAGTCCACGGTTTGTTGGCCCTTTCGAGGTATTGGAGCGTATCGGACGAGTTGCATACAGGATAGTTCTACCCCCGCGACTTGTTGGCATCCATGATGTTTTCCACGTCTCAGCACTGAGGAGATACGTTTTCGACCCCTCTCACGTGATTGACTTCACTCCACTCGAGATTGGCGAGGATCTGAGATACGAGGAGCGACCGTTGCGGATTCTTGCTCGAGAGACGAAAGAATTGCGCAACCGGGTCATTCCGCATGTGAAAGTGCAGTGGAGTAATCATGAGGAGCGGGAGGCAACTTGGGAGCCTAAGACGGTGATGATGGAAGCTTACCCCTACCTGTTTGATGCCTGAGCAGAGGTATGTTTCAGTTTCGCGGACGAAACTTTTTATAGAGGGGGAGGATGTGAGATCCCTTGTGTTCAGTTGTGGAGGCTTGCCGACAGCTCTAGAGAGTGTCGGGACAAGTCCAAGTCGCGTTGGCGTCAAATAGACGCAAAACGAACTCCGTGCGACGCGAGGGCAGCTTTCAACGAAGAAATTTGCAAAATAGAAGATTTTCCTGCTTGCTGTACCGGTACAGCCAGCGGGGTGTACCGGTACACTACATTGGCTGAGCGCGTACCGCTCTCGGGTTGGCTTTCTGTATCGGTACGCGATCCCGTGTACCGGTACACCAGGGTAGGTGAGAGGGTGTTTTGGTCTTTTCTCTCCCTCGTTTGTATCACCAGCCCTCCCTCTCTCTATTTAGCCTTGTGAGGACAGAGAGAGGGAGTTCCTCTGCTATTACTTCCTCTCTCTCTCTCTCAAACCGATCTTAGGCTACGGAGGAGCTCGGTTGGAGTTTTGTCGCCGACGTCGCGCCGCGAGGCCGTTCGAGCTTGTGTTTGACGCCATTAGTAGATGTTTTGTCTCGGTTGGAGTTTCCTCTGCAGGTAGATGTTTTGTTTCGAGTTTATGTACATAGTTGGCTTAACTCGCCAGTGCGAGTAGCTCTATATTTTGGAGTTGGACTATGTATATGAAACTCAGTTTGTTTAGCTTCTGTTTTCTCTAGCAGCTCTCTACTACTGTTCGTAGTAGTGGTTGATTTACAGGTATTGATGTCGCTTCGTATACAGGAAAAATTTCTTTGTATACGGCGGATTTGTCGGCGTGTCCGGGGAACGTGACATCCGGGGCGTGACATTTCGTTTCACCGAACCGAGTGCACCAACGCGTCGGAAATACCCCCAATTAGGTTTCCAAGAGGTCAATTTACCTCGGAAACACTCGAAGGCAAAAGCCCCAAATTTGGTGCCCTAATAATGCTATAATCAAACCTCTTAGGATTAATCTTTAGAACAAGCAAAAGATGACTTGTTCAACATCTAGAAACTCATCTAGAAGTATTCGAACCATTCTTAGGGTGTTTAGAGCAAACCCTAGAGTTTCGCCATTAGAGCACTACGAAGAAAACATGGCTTTCATGTGTTCTTCGACTACTACAAGGTTCTAAAGCTTGCAAGGAGATCAAATCTCTAGATCTAGGGTTTAAAAACCAAACCCTAACCTTAATCTTACAAGAAACCATTATCACTTCAAGAAGCTTACCTCCCAAGCTCCTTTAATGGCCCAAGAAGAAGATGGAAGTGATAAAGATCCCTCTCCAAGCTCCTTCTCCTTCCTTTCCTTCTCTTTTCTTCTCTTTTCTTTTTTCTTTTTTTCCTTCTCCTTTGCTCACGGTTTATAGAAGAAGAGAGACACGAGAGAGGGAGAGAGGGAGAGAGCTGCTGTGAAGGGAGGGGTTTGGGATATTTTATAAGATGCAACATTTGCAAATAAACCCCCCAAATAATCATATTTGCAACAGATCGATTCTGTGCTGTTCTACCAAAGTGTACCGGTACACTTTCTCGTGTCACCGGTTCCATGACCACGCAGAGGCAAACCCGAGAGCAGATCTCTCCTTTTCGCCCGAAATGTACTTGTACACTTTGATGTGTCACCAGTTTCACATGCTGAAACCAGTGACAGGTCGCTTGCTGTACCGGTACACTTGCTTCAGACTTGGGTTTTGACTTCGACTCGATTCCATTTTGCTCCGGTCGATGCTAGAACCTTTCTAACACTGTTAGAACTCACTTTTAACTCTTCCAAGCTAATATACACCGCAACTTCATAACTTTAGAAGCTCGGTATGTTACAGACCATGTCAATACACTAAGTCTAGTGTTCTTTACATTCTTTACTATCATTCATGTCATACATTAACTCTAATGTTCTTTGATGCCATACTTTGATGCTAACTCTAGCCATTGTTCTTTATGTCACACATTTGCTAACTCTAGCTTTTATCATTCTTTGTACCACATTTATTCTCTTTGATGACACACACTAGCTCTAGTGTTCTTTACGTCAATCATTATACTAACTCTAGCTTTCATTCTCACATTTTATTGTCCTCATGTCATATGTCACATGTTCTTTAACTTTACTAAGTTCTTATCACCATACATGCATATCTAGGGTTATCACATTTCTTATTGGTTCTCAACATCATAATGCATTTGAACTCACAAAATGTAAACATCCATATTATTATCATCTCATTACCCTAATCATGTATGCAACAATTATATATGTATGCTCAAGAAGTGACACATTAGACATAAAGAGAATTCCAACAAGTTTGGAGAGCACCACCCACCTTGTAGGCTTACTTAGGTGCTACGGTGATTTTCTTGGGATTTTTAGGTTTCTAGTTCGTCACCTGCGGCAAAATGAAGCCAAATTAGGCCTTTTTGCTCATAACTTTACATGGGCTTTTCGTAACGTCAATCCGAGCGCACCAACGCTTCGGAAATACCCCAATTAGGTTTCTAGAGGATTAATTTCACTTTGAAATCCTCCCGAGCAAAAGCCCCAAATTTGGGTGCCCTAGCTCCATAGCATATATCAAATCTAGGGTTTGATCTCAACAAGAAGCAAAAGATAGCTCCAAATACTCTAGGGATCTCATGAAAACCATCCTTAGGGAAATCGAAACCCTAGCTTAAGTTCTACCATGAGAGGAGATGAAAGCTTACCTTGTAAGCTCTCCTTTATTGCTCCAAAGGGGAAGAAGAGGAAGTAGCTCTACTCCTTAGCTTTTTCTTCACCTTCTACTCCTTCTCCTTCTTCTTCTTTTCCTTTTCTTTCCTTTCTTTCTTCTTTTCTTTCTTTTCTTCTTTGTCTTTTCCTCCTTATGTTTAGAGAGAGAAAGAGAGAGAAGAGTATGAGAGGGTGTGAGGATGAGGGAAATATCCCATAACCCTTTATAACATAACCCATACATTGCATTTTTGCAAATAAACCCCTCAGCTTTCACTTTATTAAACTGCCTAAACTGGGCAGTTTTCGTGTTCGGGGACCCGTCTCCTCGACCTGGGACCAGTCCCAGAGAGCTCTCCCCGCGGGCAGCCAGGGCACGCGCAATACAACCGGTCTCTCCCAGAGGGACCGGTCTCTCCCCACAGGGATCGGTTCCCGAGAGCTGATTTTTTGGGACTTAGCCGATTTTTCAGCTTTCTCATTTCTCAGGCGTTCGGGGACCGGTCTCTCCCACCAGGGACCGGTCCCCGAGAGCGCAAAAACTGCAGTTTGCAGATTTTTGATTCTTTAGCTCTCGAAAACCTCTCACAATGCACTTTTACTCATTTTAACATCTTCGGACTTTCCGAAGGGTACCATCCTCGCACTTTGGTCAATTTGACTAAAGTTCGATATTTATTTTTCAAATTCTCGGTATATTACAGATCACCTCACTTTGGATCCGCAGATACCGAAGTTGCTTTTTCGGCGCAGTTTTTTCCCGAGTGCGCACTGTTTGCTGAATGTTTGGGTCACTCCCGCGCCTCCCACAGTGAACCGTTGTGCTTCTGATCATGAGTACGGCCTCCGGCACGTCGAGACCTATTAGTACGTGTCTCGGCAGACCTCGGAAGCCCTCGGTTTGTGTTAACGAGTCACAAAATCACCTTATTTACATAAAATGATAGGATTTTATGTAAATATACAGACTTTTATGCATTTTGGCATTTTGTGGCTACTGTGGGCAGTACGTATGTGTATGCAGTGACCTCCGGACTGATCGTCCAATGTCCGATAGCCTTCACGAAAATCGAATGTCGATTTCGATGTGTTTTTCGGCGACATTCGCCAGCGGAACGCAGTTTCGGTTCGGATTCCATCCGACGGTGTTTGCTTGCTCTGAGTTGTGTCGCTAATCCTTGTCGGCTAGTCACCATTGTCATATCGTGAGTTCGGATATGACTGGTGAGCGACGATGGGTTCCGGTGTCGAAATTGACACTTTTGGGAACCCGGATCTGAACAATTTTTCGGTGATAATTGTTTAGTTGTGTAATCTTGTGTTTTCTGCCAAGATGTCCAAATCGATGTGTTTTGTGGTAGCGGGTGACTCGTGGCACGAGTCGATGAGTTCTAGGACACTTTGTGGCTCCCGACGGCGTCCCAGAGTGATTTTCGGGACTTTCGGCGAGTTATGGTGATTGATTTTAAGAAACCAATTTTGAAAATTTGTGTGGGGTTTGTGAGTTGGGTATTTTAGATTGGTGGGTTGGTTACTGACCCGATGGATCTTCGTAGGTTCGGTTGACTTGTTGCACACCCAGATTTTCGACGCGATAGTGACAGGTGGGTACTTCGAGCTAGTAGTCGATGGGATCGTTTCACCTTCCTCTATTCTTCTATATCAGTATTGTAGTCTCTACATGTCGGTTGTTTTGTTTATCGTTCGTTCATCTATATCCTGTTGATTGCATGATGATAGTTGTTGATAGACATGTAGAGTAGGTTTGCACATTTTGTATATCTGTGGACCTTGGGTCCAGGCAGCACATCAATTTCTTTGTCGTGTGTTTTGATCTAGTTGATCGTGGTTCGGCGTTGCACACCCCTGTATCTGGCTTCGGCCAAGGCACCGACTTCCTGCCGGTTTTCGCATTGAGCACATCAACATGATCTAGTCACATCACTTGGGTGTATTCATTGACACTAGGTCGGTTTGGCCACCAACCAGGGATGTACTTATCCTGATAGGTCGTCTAGTGGACACATGATCAGGTTGATGCAGGCATTGTGATAGGCAACGCTTGAGGTCTGCGGACCAATATAGCAGGCACCAAATTGGGTATAGTTTTGGTTTGATTATCTTGAGGCATGCTCAGTATTGTACTCCTTACAGTAGTAGTTTTTATTTCTCGCACTCTATTATATCTGTCGTTATAGCTACTGTAGTTGTTCTTCATATCTATATACATATCTGTTGTTCTACCTCTTTTGTTTTTCGGTGATTACGACTTGCTTTAATAGCTCTATCGTACCCTCTGGGAAACCTTGATTGTGGTTTCTCACCCCCTCCCCCCCATTTTCTCAGGTGGTCCGGGCAAGGAGTTGGCTTTTGGCACGACGGAAGGACGTTCTAACTAGCCAGCAGTAGCGACTGTCACCCGGGTTACTTTTATTTTCGCTTTTAGCAATTTAAATAATTAAATGGTTCAGTTAGATGATCAGTACTATTGTTCGAGTATTTGTGAACAGGTTCGCGTTGAGGTTTCATTATTATGTATGCAATTAGAAATTTGTAGATCTTGGTGTTGGATTTATGCATCATGGTTTTCTACCTCTCGAGGTAGTCGGTTTTCAAATGGAGTTTCCGAGTAGGAAACAATTTTAAAAAGATTTTCGAATGGTTTTACGGATGATTAAATAGAGTTTAAAAATAAAGCTTCCGAATAGGGATCACTTTTAAATAGGATGACTGTTGTATTATGCATCGCATCATCCAGCGCGTAAGAAGTGTTTAGAGACATGCATCATCTCTAAGGATCGCTAGCTGTATGGATATACATTGCATGAATTGCTTGTAGATTGGTAAATGTAGGTTGTTGTTGTGATCCTGATGTTATTGTTGCTACGCAATGCAAATACAAAGGAGACTCTGTCTGAGTGGCCAGAGGAACTTTATATTTGTGGCGGGTCTGTACGTCACGTTCGCCAGGTCTGTACGTCACGTTATCCTGATGTTATTGTTGCTACGCCATGCAAATACAAATGAGACTCTGTCCGAGTGGCCAGAGGAACTTTGTATTTCTGCCGGGTCTGTACGTCACGTTGGCCAAGTTGAATTAAAAAAAAAGGGCACGTTTTCCGCAACTCTGATTTCAAAAATTATATTATTTATAAAAAGACTTTTAAAATCGGCCCGAAGGCGTGACATGACATTACCTCCAAATCGTAATCCACCAGCGTTCGTCCACCTAAAATTTGAAAAGTATGTGTTAGTTGCAATTATTTGAAAAATGCAGTATGTATCAAATATATGTCATATCGGTAACCCAATGGGCAATCTACTATATAGGGCATAGCTCCAACTCTAGTAGGTCGCCCAATATGAATATGGTTCCACGCCCAAACCTATAAATAAATTACAATAAATTAAACACGAGAAGTTTAATATAACAATTATAATATTACTTATTATACCTGTAATAATTTTGCAAAACAACAAAATTCAGCATTTGCTTTTAATAAAGCTGCTCCCAACATACGATAAAGATAGGCCAAAGCTACTGCAACCCATGCTAACCCACCGCACTCATCAAAATCCTCCAAAAGTAGAAGCCACTTCAGATGAACTCTATATCCGGTGGGGTTGGAAAACAAGCTACACCCAATTTAATATAACATGTAGGCGCGTGCTATAGCTGCAACTACTCCTGCAGGTGCATCCAAATGTATATGGTGGAAATGCTGATATAACCAATCTAGTCTAATCTGACCAGCTATGATGTCATCCGGCCCAGCTCCTAAAAGAGCTTGACAAATATCTGACCACGAGTGCAATGCTGTACCAGTCATGGGCTCACCATCCATATGAAGATCAGAAATAACCGCGACATCCTAAAGTGTAATCGTTATCTTATTGTGGCAGAAGTGAAAAGGTTGTGTCTCCCGTCTCCATCTCTCGACTATAGCTCCTAATAAAGCATGATCCAACTGCATGCACCTAAGGCGTGAAATATAATGGAATCCAGCCTGTCGTATAAGATCAAGCACCGCTAGATGGTCAAGATCCCACTGGTTTAACTTGCGGCCATACTCTATGAAATGAACAACACGATATCCCTAAAGTGAAAAAAAATAGTTAGATCACCATTTCTATTTATTAATACTAAAAAAAATAGTTAGATCATCATTTCTATTTATTAATACTATGATAACTTTCACTTAAAATTTTTGGCTCTCACCTCACTCCTCATAAATCTAGACCTATGGAGATGTTGCTTTGTCAGGACAGACGAATCAACCGGTCCCACGTCATCTAGATCTGCCATCTGTAATTTTAAAGGTTTTGCAATTAGTAACATATTAGCAGAAAGCGAGTTAAATATTGAAAGTTTTGCAATTACTATTATATTAGGTAATAAGTCCTACGTCGACGTCTTTATTGTGTTCCTCTGTATTTTGTGGATAGGTATTCCTATAATGGCCATCTTATTTACAGATGCTATATTTTGTTCATCACCCTGCGGTTTCGTCCATTATATTACGAATATGTGTTGATCGTGGGCGACCTTTTTTCTTTCTAACGAGAGGTGGTATAATTGGTGGGCCCTGTCGTCGTGGCAAATGTCGCCTATCTGGAACAGGATGGAAATGTGGTGCATATGTCTCGCGATAATAATCAATAGTATGCCAACATGAACAAAAATTATAAAAGTCCATTTTTCTCTGTAAAGTACTGCAAACTGCTAAAAAATACGAGTAAGGTATTCCGGTTCGCTAAAATTCGCCGCATTCACAATCTGCATCTGGTCCATTCATAGAAAAGGGTATTTAAAATCTCTAGTATTGACCTTAAATTCAACAAGCAAAAATCGATGGACAATGTCTCTCCGCGCCGTCTCCATATTCATTGTAATTTTAGGATCTAACATGTCCGTCATATTTTCACCATCTTCACAACGCTATAAGAAATAACTATTAAGTTTGTAAAATGTTCCCGCGACAAAAGCCGTGATAGGCAGAGTACGAATTCCCTTAAGTACCATATTTAAACTTTCTTACATATTCGTGGTCATCAACCTGAAGCGTCGTCCTCTATCAAATGCCCACACCCAATACTCTTTGTATTTTTCGAGATTATCCACCCACTTCCAAACATCCTAATCCAATACAAGTAACTCTTCTTTAAGCTTATAATATTCTACCGATGTTGGAGCACTATCAATTGCATAAAATTTGTCCAATAACTAATTATTTTTAAAACGCTTATTCATATTTGCTTTCATGTGTCTAAGACACCACCGGTGTGCATGCTCCTGTCGCATAGGATATATCTTAGACACTATTTCTTTTAAGCCACTAAATTGATCAGATATAAACCAAATTTGTCGATTGCAAGTTCTGTAAAAACCAATCGCAACTTTCACCAATTTTCCCTTCGTAAATTGCAAATGCTAAAAAAAATGCTATCATTTGCATCTACAATCGTTGCTATCAATGCATGGCCTTCGTATTTGCCATACAAGTGAGTGCCATCAATGCTCACTACCGGCCGATAGTGTGTGAATCCACAAATAAAAGCACCAAATGACCAAAAAAATACAATCAAACTAACATGTTTCGTCTGATGGTCATCTAAGATCAAGGCGCCATAAAGTACCAGGATTACTTCTCTGCACCATAGTACGATACCGCGACAAGTCTGTCTATGACTGCTCCCAGCTCCTATAAATAATCTATAATGCTTTGTTCCTTACTAGCCATGCTTTCCAATAGTTTATGTCAACATGCAAAGTTGATCGTATCGTTTTCTGTATTTCTTTTGGCGTCATATTAAGTCTGGCTTTCATTAACGAAAGAATTTCTTGACATACGAGACTTGAAGTACAATTACGATGCGACGCATTTAGTGTTGGAATAACACAAGTGTGTTAACCTAAATATGCCTTAACTCTAAAATATGTTGCATCTTTAGAAACCGAAGCGTGTAATCTCTAAGGATATCCCTCAACCGTGCATTTTATTATATAAGTCGTATTCGTAGATTTCAACACT